>NW_007245732.1:916569-971919 GCF_000164805.1 Carlito syrichta
TCACATTTGTAAAACCATAAATGTAATTAAATATATCAACAGATGTCAAAACAAAAACCACATGATTATATCATTAGACACAGAAAAAGCTTTTTATAAAATCCAGCACCCAGCCAGGCTCGGTGGCTCAGCCTGTAATCCCGTGCTTTTGGGAGGCTGAGGTGAGTGGATTGCCTGAGCCCATGGATTTGAGACCGACCTGAGCAGTGAGACTCATCTCTACAATAAATCAGAAATTCAGCCAGGTGTGGTAGCACATGACTGTAATTGCGGCTACTCAGAAGGCTGAGGCGGAAGGATGCCAGAGCCCAGCAGGTTGAGGCTGTGGTGGCTGGGAGCAGCCACTGCACTCCAGTCTGGGTAACAGAGTGAGACTCCAACTCAAAAAAAAAAAAAAAATCCAGCACCCTTTCTTGATAAAAATTCTCGAACAGCTAGGCATATGGGGAATATACCTCAAAATAGTAAAAGCCATCTACGTGAAACCCACAGCCAGCATACTCCTAAATGGACAAAAACTGGAACCATTTCCCCTGAAACCTGGAACAAGATAAGGATGCCCACTCTCACCCCTCCTGTTCAATATAGCATTGGAAGTCCTGGCTACAGCAACAGAGAAGAGAAGGCAATCAGGGGTATTCAAATAGGAAAAGAGGAACTCAACCTATCTCTCTTTGCAGATGACAAGATTGTGTACCTTGAAAACCCAAGAAAATCTGTCAAAAACCTCCTTAAACTGATAAAGGACTTTGGCAAAGTCTCAAGATATGAAATAAATATGCAAAATGCAATCACATTTCTTTATACCAATAATAAACAAATAGAAACCCAAATAAAAACCACAATTCCATTCACAATAGCCACCAAAAAAATGAAATACCTTGGCATCTTCCTAACCAGAGACGTGAAAGACCTTTACAATGAAAACTACAAAAGACTGCTCAAAGAAATCAAAGATGACACCAACAAGTGGAAAAATACCCCATGTTCATGGATTGGAAGCACTCATATAGTGGACCTTGATCATCCAACGCACTACATAAGAAAATGACTGACAGTGGTGGGAAACTTTGGGGGGGAGGAGAAGGAAGATGGGTTTAATGGTAGTAAATATCTGTCTGAGGATGGGGAGATACCTCTTATCAACAAGGGTGCCTGAATGGAGCATATTTGTATACCTAACCCTTAACTGTGCCCCACAATGTCATAATAAAAAATATTGATTAAAAAAACATAGAAAAATATTCGGAAAGAAGTAACAAAGCCTATAAGAGATGTGTGATTATATCAAGAGGCCAAATCTACCCCTGACTGGTATCCCAGAAGAAGAAATGGGAAATAAGAACAACTTGGAACAAGTATTTCAGTAGGTAATCCAAGAAAATTTTCCCCATCTCACCAGAGATGTGACCAGTCAAGCACAAGAGATACAGAGAACCCCCACAAGATATAAAATGAGAAGACCAATCCTTAGACACATAGTAATTCACCTACACAAAGTAGGCACAAGAAAAAATACTAAAGGCAGCAAGAGAAAGGTCAGACTAGCTATTGGAGAAAACCAATCAGAATAGCAGCAGATCTATCAGCAGCAACACTGCAAGCAAGAAGGGACTGGCACCCTATATTCAAAGTCCTCAAAACTAAGCAATTTAAACCAAGAAATTTCCTATCCAGCCAGTCTCAACTTCATCAGTAATGGAGAATTAAAATCCTTCCCAGACATCCAATCCCTAAGAGATTATGCAGCTTCCAGATCAGTTTTACAGGAGACACTTAAAAAGGTATTAAGCACAGAAGAAAAAAAAAAAAAGAAACACTACACACTTCCCAAGAGAACAGTAGAGCACAGAATCAACAGAGAATGTAGCGCAACAAGAAACTTGAAAACACACACATACAATAACCCCAAGCCCAAAGAAAACAAGAAAACAAAGAAGAAAACTTTATAAGAACCTCAGGACAGGGATAAGCAATCACATTGCAATAATCAGCCTGAATATGAATGAACTAAATGTACCACGAAAAGACACAGAATGGCAGAGTGGATAAGAAACTATGACCCAATTATTTGCTGCATCCAGGAGACTCATCTCTATACAAGGGACACACACAGACTCAAAGTTAACAGATGGAAAATGAGTTTCCAGGCAAATGATCACAAAAGAAGGCAGGAGTTGCAATCTTAGTATCAGACAAAGCAACCTTTAAGCTATCAAAAATTTAAAAAGATGAAAAGGACACTACATAATGATAAAAGGTTCGATCCATCAACAAGAAATATCCATTCTAAAAAAATATGCACCCAACACAGGAGCACTAGCATTTATAAAGCAGCTACTAAATAAACTAAAAAAAGATATTCACTCTAACACTGTTATAGCAGGGGGCTTAAATACCCCACTGACAGCCCTAGATAGGTCATCAAGGCAAAAAATCAACAAGGAGATCCAGAACCTAAACTTGACACTTGACCAAATGGACTTAGTAGCTACCTACAGATTATTCACCCAAGAACCACAAAATATACATTCTACTCTCACCACATGGAACGTCCTCCAAGATTGATCACATCCTTGGCCATAAATCAAGCATAAACAAGTTCCATAAGGTTGAAATCTTGCCATCCACATTCTCAGACCAGAGTGGAATAAAAATAAATATCGAAACCAACATTTCCCCAAAGCCCACAAAGACACGGACACTAAACAGCATGATGCTGAGCAACAACTGGGTCAACACTGAAATCAAAGCAGAAATTGAAAGATTCCTGGAAACAAATAAAAATGAAGAAACATCTTACAAAAACAAAAACCTCTGGAATGCCATGAAATCATTTCTCAGAGGGGAATTTATATCTCTATGAGCACACCTCAAGAAAATGGAAAGATCACATGTAGAGAGCCTAACAAATCACCTAAAGGAGCTGGAAAGAAAAAAAAAATCACCAAAACCCCAACTTTCACAGAAAATTCCAAATAACAAAAATAAGAGCCCAAATATGGGACATGGAAGAAAAAAATACTATAGAAAACATCAACAAAACAAAAAGCTGGTTCTTTGAAACATTTAACAAGATTGATGGACCTCTAGCCAGAATGACCAAGAAAAAGAGAGAAAAAGTTCAAATAAACACAATCAGAAATACAAAAGATCAAATCACAACTGACCCCAAGAAATACAAAGGATTATCAGAGATTACTATGTACACCTAGATGGAAACAAACTTGATAACCTAAATGAAACGGAGGACTTTCTGACATCACACAACATCCCCAGGGTAAAACAAGAAGACATTAAGACATTAAATAGACCAATAACAACCCAGGAAACTGAGTCTGTCATACGAAAACTACCCACCAAAAAAAGCCCTGGACTGGATGGATTTCCAGCAGAATTCTACAAAATATACAAGGAGGAGCTGATACCAATCCTACTGAAAACATTCCAGATAATTGAGAAAGATAGGATTCTCCCCAAATCATTTTAGGAAGCTAACATCACACTGATACCCAAACAGGGGAAAGATCCAACAAAGAAAGAAAACTACAGGCCAATATCCCTTATGAACATAGATGCAAAAATCTTCAAGTAGATTCTAGCAAATTGGATCCAAAAACTCATCTCAAAAATCATCCACCATGACCAAGTAGGCTTCATCCCCAGGCTGCAGGGTTGATTCAACATTCACAAGATCATAAATGTCATTAAATATATCAACAGATGTAAAAACAAAAACCACATGATTATCTCATTAGATGTAGAAAGTTTTTGATAAAATCCAGCATCCCTTCTTGATAAAAACCCTCAAACACCTAGGTATAGAAGGAGGATACCTCAAAATAGTAAGTGCCATCTATGACAAACCCACAGCTAACATATTGCTAAATGGACAGAAACTGGAAACGCTTCCCCTGAAAACTGGAACAAGACAAGGCTGCCCACTTTCTCCCCTCTTGTTCAATATTGTGCTGGAAGTCCTAGCTCAGGCAATTAGACCAGAGAAGGACATCAGGTGTATCCAAATAGGAAAAGAGAAAGTCAAGTTATTTCTCTTTGCTGATGATATGATCCTATACCTTGAAAATCCAAGAGAATCTGTCAAAAACCTGCTTGCACTGATAAAGGACTTTGGCAAAGTCTCAAAGTACAAAATAAATGTGCAAAAGTCAGTTGCATTCCTATACACCAACCACAAGTAAGCAGAGAACCAAATAAATAGCACAATCCCATTCACAATAGCCACGAAAAAAATGAAATACCTCAGCATCTTCCTAACCAGAGAAGTGAAAGATCTTTACAACGAAAATTACAAAAACTGCTTAAAGAAATCCAAGTAGACACAAACAAATGGAAAAATATTCCATGCTCATGGATAGGAAGAATCAACATTGTTAAGATGTCCATCCTACCAAAGGCAATCTACAGATTAAACTCAATATCCATTAAGTTACCAACATCATTTTTCTCAGACCTGGAAATGACAATACAGAAATTCATATGGAAACATAAACAATCACGAATAACCAAAATAATCGTTTGCAAAAGAAACAAAACAGGAGGTATCACACTTCCAGACTTCAAACTTTACTATAAGGCTACAGTAATCAAAACAGCCTGGTATTGGTACAAGAACAGGCACATAGACCAATGGAACAGGATAGAGATTCCAGAAGCAAAGCCTTAATTCCTCAACTAATTCATTTTTGACAAACACTCCAACAACAACCACTGGGGTGAGAACCTATTCAGTACATGGTGCTGGGAAAACTGGCTGACCACATGCAGAAGATTGAAACAGGACACCTACCTACCACCATACACAAAAATTAACTCTAAATAGATCAAAGACCGAAACGCAAAACCTCAAACTATAAGAATCTTAGAAAGCGCAGGAGACACCCTTATGGAAATTGGAACTGGAAACCAATTCCTATTTAGAACCCTAAAGCCAATACCTTAATAAGTAAGATAGACAAGTGGGAACTCATCAAACTAACGAGCTTCTGCAAAGCAAATGAAACCATCAAGAGAGGAGGGAGACAGCCCACAGAATGCGAAAAAATATTTTCCAACAGTATATCTGACAAAAGCCTGACATCTAGGATCTACAAGGAACTTAAATGCCCCGAAAGGAAAAAAACAAACAGCACCTTTAAAAAGTGGGCAAAAGACATGAATAGACACTTCTCAAAAGAAGATATATGGACAGCCAACAGACACATGAAAAAGTGCTCAGCCTCACTTGTCGTCAGAGAAATGCAAATCAAAACCACATTGAGATACCACCTAATCTCTGTAAGAATGGCCATCACTAATAAAACAAACAACAGATGTTGGTGAGGATGTGGAGAAAAAGGAATGCTTCTAGACTGCTAGTAGGCATGCAGTCTAGTACAACCTCTTTGGAAGACAGTGTGACGACTTATGAAAGAACTAGACATTGACCTTCCATGTGATCCAGCAATTCCCCTATTGGGAATATACCCGGAGGAACTCAAATATTTCTACAAAAAAGATATCTGCACACATATGTTTGTTGCAGCTCTAGTCACAATAGCAAAAACATGGAACCAACCCTGTTGCCAATTGAAGCTGGACTGGATAAAAAAATGTGGTACATATACACAATGGAATATTATGCAGCCATAACGAAGGACAAATATATGGACTTTGCTGCAACTTGGATGGATTTGGAGTCAGTCATACTCAGTGATTTATCACAGAAACAAAGAACTGAGTTCCATATGTTCTCACTCATAAAGTGACCTTGAACAAATAATGCTATAAGAAAGCAATTAGCAGTAATGGAAAACTGTCATGGTGGTGGGGGTGGGACTGGCAGGTGAGAGAAACTGCTAGTGGAGGGAGGGGCATACTTCATCAACAAGGGTACCTGCATGATCGGTGTTTATATACCTAAGTCTGAATTGTACCCCACATCTTTAAAATAAAAAAAAATTTAAAAAAAACTCAATATCTTTGATGAACATAGGTGAAGAAATTCTCTATAAGATTCTAGCAAATTGGATACTACAACACATCGCAAAAATCATCCACCATCACCAAATAGGTTTCATCCCCAGGATGTAGGACTGGTTCAACATCCACAAGACCATAAACATAATTATATACATCAACACATATAAAAATAGAAATCATGTGATTATATCATTAGACATAGAAAAAGCTTTTGATAAAATCAACCATTCCTTCTTGATAAAATTCCTTGAACACCCAGGCATAGATGGAACATACCTCAAAATAGTAAGAGCCATCTTCAATGAACCCACAGCCAACATACTGCTAAAAGGACAGAAATTGGAACCATTTCCCCTGAGAACTGGAATAAGACAAGGCTGCCCACTCTCACCCTTCCTGTTCCACATAGGGTTGGAATTCCGAGCTAAGGAAATCAAGGGTATCCAAATAGGAAAAGAGGAAGTTAAATCATCCCTCTTTGTAGACGACATAATCCTATACATTGAAAATCCAAGAGAATCTGTCAAAAATCTCCTTGCACAGATAAAAGACTTTGACAAATCTCAGGGTACAAAATCAATGTGCAAAAGTCAGTCACAATCTTATATGCCAATAAAAACAGGCAGAGAACCAAATAAAAAGCACAATCCCATTCACGATTGCCACACAAAAAATCAAATAACTTGGCATCTTTCTAATCAGAGTAGTGAAAGACTTTTACAATGAAAACTAAAAAATACTGCCCAAAGAAATTAAAGAAGACAAAAACAAATGAAAAAACATTCCCTGCTCATGGATTGGAAGAACTAATGTTCTTAAGATGTCCATCTTACCAAAGGCAATCTACAGATTTAATGCAATGTCCATTACACTACCAGCATCATTCTTCTCAGACCTGAAAATGACAATACAGAAATTCATATGGAAACAAAAGACCATAGTACCCAAAACAATCCTTAGCAAAAGAAAAAACATGGGAGGTATCACACTTCCAGACTTTAAGTTCTACTATAAAGCTGCAATAATAAAAACAACCTGGTATTTGTACAATAACAGGCATGTAGACCAATGGAACAGGATAAAGATTCTGGAAGCAAAACTTCAATTTCTCAACCAAATTATCTTCAACAAATCATCCAACAACAGCCACTGAGGAGAGGAGAACCTATACAGTAAATGGTACATGGAAAACTTGCTAACTACATGCAGGAGATTGCAACACGACCCCTACCTATCACCATACACAAAAGTCAAATCTAAATGGATCAAAGGCCTAACTGTAAAACCTCAAACTATAAGAATTATAAAAGAAAATGTAGGAAACACCCTTACAGAAATTGGAATAGGCAACCTATACCAGATCGATTCTCTAAAAATGAATGCCATAAAAGATAAGATACACAAGTGGAACCTCATCAAACTGAAATGCTTCTGCAAAGCAAAATAAATCACCAAGAGAGCCCAGGGACAGCCCACAGAATAAGAAAAGAATTCTGGGAACTGTAAGTCTAACAAAGGCCTAACATCCAGGATCTACAAGAAACTCAAACATGCCAAAAAGAAAAACACAAACAGCCCTATTAAAAAATAGGCAAAAGATATGAATAGACACTTCTCATAAGAAGACATATGAGCAGCTAACAGGTACATGAAAGAATATTCAGCCTCACTAAACATCAAAGAAATAAAAATTAAGACTACACCGAGATAGCCCTTAACTCTAGTCAGGATGGCCATTATAAATACCTCAAAACCAACAGATGCTGGAGAGGGTGCGAAGAAAAGGAAATACTTCTACACTGCTTGTGGAAGTGGAAACTAGCACAACCTCTGTGGAAAATAGGGTGACAATTTCTAAAAGATCTGAAAATCAACATTCCATACAACCCAGCAATCTCACTTTGGGGAATATACCCAGAGGAACTCAAATCATACTATGAAAAAGATATCTGCACACACATGTTTATTGTAGTGTTATTCACAGTGGCAAAAACATGGAACCCACTGTGCTGCCCACCAAAATGGGTAAATACATAAAGAAAATATGGTACATATACACAATGGAATATTATGCAGTAATAAAGAAAAACAAAATTATGAATGTTGCAGCAAGTTGGATGGATTTAGAGACTATGATGCTCAGTGATCACAGAAACAAAGATCTGAGTACTACATGTATTCACTCATAAGTGGACCCTGATCATTTATCATAATCTTATAAGAAATAGATTGGCAGTAGTGGGACACAGCCAGGAAAAAAAGGGGCACATAACATAAGGGTACCCAACTTTACCTGCATGAGATTACTTATGTACCTAACCCTGATTTGTACCCCACATCTTTAAAGTAAAAATAATTTTAAAACCTAGGAAAAAAACCCCAAAGGAAAGCAGAAGAAAGAAAAATTAAAATCAAAATGTGAGTAGAAAACAGGAAAACTTTAAATTAAATAAATAAACACAAATTCTGCTTTAAGAAATAACCAAAATAAACAAATCCTTAGCTAGCAATTTAACTTTTTAAATAATGAGAAAGCACTAATTTACAAAATGAGAAGTGATGGGGGAAGGAAATCTACTTCTATCATGGCTTAAACAAACAAGCAAACAAATAAGAAGAACCTCATTTGGAAAATATGGCAAAATACAGTCACAATACTCACAATGTCCTGAAAAAATTAAAATTATTTAATATTTTAAAAATGAAAAAAGTATAACTCATTCTCAAAAGAAATAATCATCAAAAGAGAGCAACAGCCACATGACCCAAATATTGGAATTGGCACTAGACAGATTGCAAAGCAATTACATCTAAACTCCTGGTTATAGAGAAATATATGATTGCAACACAATAGATTAGGAAAAACATAAATAAAAATGCAATCAATGAAATAAAAATTTTACTGTCTGTGATGAACAAAAGAGTGACAAGAACAGACCAAACAGGCAGATTGGTCTGAAAATTTTAGAGAATGAAGGTTGAAAACTGCCTCAAGAATTTATGGAACAGCATCAAAGTTCTAACATAAGTGTAATTGAAGTTCCAGAAAGTGAAGAGAGAAAGAACAGTGAAGACAAAATTTTAAATAGCTGTAAAATTCCATGATTTGGTGTAAGAAATAAATTTTTTGTGTGATTTCTTGATATTCTAATTTTAGAAGTGAACCCCAATCAAGATGAAGATAAGAATACCACTAAGTGTATTTTAGCAAAATTAGTGTAACTCAATGAATAAAATAACACCTTGATGCCAGCCAGAGGAAAATAACATGTTACATTCAAGGGAATAATGTTTAAATAGCCACTGGCTTCTCATCTGACTCTATGGAGGCTAGAAGACAGTGCAAAAAGTTTTAAACACACACACACACACACACACACACACACACACACACACACACACACACACACGATAAAAGCAACCAAGAATATTATAGTGCACAAAAACATTCTTCAAGACTAAAAAAAGAATAAATAGGTCTCCAAGTTGGATGAGGGGAGAAAGAAAATAGATACACACAAGGAAGAACAGGAGATTAAGCAAACAGAAGTAAAAATACCCCCCCCACACCAACGCTGAACAACAGAATTAAAGAAAGAAGAGGTTAAAAAAAGAGGATAATCTACACAAATGAAGTTAAACCAAAAGAAGATTATGGGTCTCACACAGACCCCTGGGAGTTCAACCACTGAGAATACAGACTTCAGAATGCAAACAATAAAGAGCCTCCAGAATGACTGATCTCAAGACACAAACCCAGATATCAAGACATTAATGGAGAGAATAAATAGAATCAAGGAGAGATAAGAAGAAAGAATGAAGGAGTTGATATCTGAGATAGCAACAATAAAGAATACAGTGAATGAAATAAATAACAAACCAATAAGCATGGAAAGCAGAATTAGTCAAACAGAAGAAAGCCTCTCAGAGCTTGAGGTCCAAAGTATTGAACTAACCCAAACTGCCAAAAACATAGAAAAGAAGTTTTACAAGACAGAAAAAAACATTTAAGAGATGTGTGACTATTTCAAGAGACTGAACCAAAGATTAATTGGACTTTCTTAGGCAGAAAGAGAAACAGAGACTACCCTGGAACACACATTCCATGAAATTATCCAAGAAAACTCCTCTCATCTTATCAGTGATGCAACCATTCAAACACAAGGGATTCAGAGAACCCTTGAAAAATAACAAATGAGAAGCCCAACTCCTAGACACATAGTAACTTGCCTACACAAAAAGGTATAAAAGAAAAAATCCTAAGAAAGCAAGATAAAGAGGTCAGACTACCTACTGGGGAAGACCATTTAGAATAGCAGCAGATTTATCTCAAGAAACACTTCAGGCTAGGAGAGCTTGGAGCCCAATCTTCAAAATTCTCATAGATAAACAATTTCAACCAAGAATTACCTACCCAGCTAAGCTACATCAGTGATGGAGAATTAAAATCTTTCCAGGACATTCAATCCCTAATTGCTTATGCTGCCTCCAGACCAGCTCTACAAAGAACACTTAAGAAAGTATTAAAAATAGAAGAAAGGGGGGGGGGAGAATGACAGCGTCCTCCACAAGAATGGAGGAAAAATGTAGAAAACACTCATGAATCAACCCCCAAATCAAGAGAACGGCAACACACAAACAGCAGCAACAACAACAAACTCTATAAGGACTTCATAACCTTTCAATAATTAGTCTGAATGTGAATGGACTAAATGCACAACTGAAAAGACATAGAGTGGCAAAAGGGATGAGATATCATGAGGCAACTGTATATTGTCTCCAAGAGACTCATCCCACCAGAAAGGACACTCACAAACTCAAAGTAAGAGGATGGGAAAAACAAATTCAGGCCCATAGAACACAAAAGAAAGCAAGAGTTGTGATCTTAATATCAGTCAAAATACCCTTTAAGCTAACAAAAAATTTAAAAAAAGATATGGAGGGTCACTACATAATGATAAAAGGTTAAATCCATCAACAAGAAATATCTATCCTAAATATATATGGAACCAACATAGGATCACCGACTTTCATAAAGCAGTTTCTAAGTAAATTTAAAAAAGATATTGACTCTAACACTGTCATAGCTGGAAACTTAAGTACCCCACTTACAATCCTGGATATATCATCAAGACAAAAAAACAACAAGAAGCTCTGGAACCTCAACATGACGCTTGACCAAATGGACTTAATCGATACCTACAGAACACTCCACCAAACAACCATGGGATATATGTTCTACTCATCACCACATGGAATGTACTCTAAGATCATCAACATCATTGACCATAAATCAAGCACAAACAAATTTCATAAGATTGAAGTCCTGCCATGCACCTTCTCAGACCACAGTGGAGTAAAAATAAATATCACCAACAAAGTTCCCTAAAACCCACAAAGACATGGACACTAAGCAGTGTGATGATAAGCAGCTCCCGGGTCACCATGGAAATAAAACAAATTAAAAGGTACCTGAAAACAAATGAAAACAAAGAAACATCTTACCAAAACTGCTGGGATGCCAAGTAAACAGTACTAAGAGGAGAATTCATATCTCTATGAACACACATGAAGAAAATGGAAAGATCATAAGTTACTAGCCTAACAAAACATCTAAGGAAGCTGAAAAACAAGAGCACCAAAACCCTAACTTAAGCAGAAGAATCCAAATCACCAAATTAAAAGCCCATATTTGAAACATAGAAGATAAAAAGAAAAGAAAAGAAAAATACAAAAAATACACAAAAAATAAATGAAACAAAAAGCTAGTTATTTGAAAGGATAAACAAGATTGAAGGTCCCCTAGCTAGACTGACCAAGAAAAAGAGAGAAAGCCCAAATAAACACAATGAGAGATGCAAAAGATGAAGTCACAACTGACCCCAAAGAAATACAAAAGATTGTCAGAGACTATTATGCACACTTGTATGGAAACCTACAGGAAATGGAGGACTTTCAGACATGACACAACCTCCCCAGGTTCAAACAAAAAGACATTGAGACACTAAATAGAGCAATAACAATCCAGGAAATTGACTATGTCACAAGAAAACTACCTGCAAAAAAAAAAAAAAAAAAAAAACCCTGGAACAGATGGCTTTCCAACAGAATTCTACAAAATATACAAGGAGGAGCTGATAACAATCCTATTGAAAGTATTCCAGGCAATTGAGAAAGATGGAGTTCTCCCTAAATCATTTTACAAAGATGACATCACATTGATACCCAACTCGGGTAAAGATCCAACAAAGAAAAGAGCTACAGACCATTATCCTCGATGAACACAGATGAACACAGATGCTAAAATCCTCAACATGATCCTAGCAAACTGGATTCAACAACACATCTCAAAAATCATCCACCACAACCAAGTAGTCTTCATCACCAGGATGCAGAGCTGCTTCAACATTTGTAAGACCATAAATGTAATTAAATACATTAACAGATGTAAAAACAAAAATCACATGATTATATCATTATACATGGAAAAAACTGTTGATAAAATACAGCACCCCTTCTTGATAAAAACCCCTGAACATCTAGGCATGGCTGGAACATACCTCAAAATAGTAAGAGCCATCTACAAGAAACCCACAGCCAGCTTACTGCTAAACATACAGAGACTGGAACCCTTTCCCCTGAAAACTGGAACAAGACAGGATGCCTCCCTTTCCCCTCTTCTTTTCAACATAATTTTGTAATTCCTAGCTAGAGCAATTGGACAAGAGAAGGAGATCAGGGGTATCAAAATAGGAAAAGAGGAAGTCAAGTTATCTCTCTTTGCAAATGACATGATGTTATACCTTGAAAACCCAAGATAATGTCAAAAACCTCCTTGCATTGACAAAGAACTTTGGCAAAATCTCAGGGGATAAAATAAATGTGCAAAAGACAGTTGCATTCCTATACAACAACAATAAACAAACAAGCCCCAATAAAAAGTACAATCCCATTCACAATTGCCACAAAAAAAGAAAGAAAGAAAGAAAAACCTTGGCATCTTCCTAACCAGAGAAATGAAAGATCTTTACAACAAAAACTGAAAAAACAGCTCAAAGAAATCAAAGATGACACAAACAAATGGAAAAATATTCCATGTTCATGGATTGGAAGAACCAATATTGTTAAGATGTCCATTCTACTCAAGGCAATCTACAGATTTAACGCAACATCCATTAAATTATCAGCAGCATTCTTCTTAGTTTTGGAAATGACAATACAGGAATTCATATGGAAACATAAATGACTCGAATAGCCAAAACAATCCTCAGGGAAAACACACACACACACACACACACACACACACACACACACACACACACACACACACACACAACAGTAGGTATCACACTCCTAGACTTTAAACTTTATTATAAAGCTATGATAATCAAAACAACCTGGTATTGGTACAGGAACAGGCATATAGACCAATGGAACAGGATAGAGATTCCAGGAGCAAAACCTCAATGTTTCAACCAACTCATCTTCAGCAAAGCCTCCACCACCAACTACTGGGGAGAGGAGAACCTCTTCAGTAAGCGGTGCTGGGAAAACTGGCTGACCACATGCAGAAGATTAAAACAAGACCCCTACTTATCACTATACACAAAAATCATCTCTAAATGAATCAAAGAACTAAACGAATACCTTAAACTATGAGAAGCTTAGAAATGCAGGAGACACCCTTGTGGAAATGGAACTGGCAACCAATTCCTGATCAAAACCCCAAGTGCCCATGCCATAAGAGATAAGATAGACAAGTATTACCTCATCAAACCAACAAGCTCCTACAAAGCCAAAGAAACCATCAAGAGAGCAGGGAGACAGCCCACAAACTGGTAAAAAATATTTGCCAACTGTATGTCTGACAAAGGACTGACATCTAGGATCTACAAGGAACTCAAATATACTGAAAGGAAAAAAAAATGGCCCCATTACAAAGTGGACAAAAGATATGAATAGACATGTCTCAAAAGAAGACATACAAGCAGCCAACAGATACATGAAAAGATGCCCAGTCTCACTAGTCATCAAAGAAATGCAAATTAAAATCACACTGAGATACCACTTAACTCCAGTCAGGATGTCCATCATCAATAACTCAAAAAACAATAGATGCTGGAGAAGATGTGGGGAAAAGGGATGTTGGTGGGAGTGTAAACTAGTACAGCCTCTGTGGAAAACAGTGTGGCAATTCCTAAAAGATCTAAAAATTGACCTTCCATATGACTCTGCAATCCTCCTATTGGCAATATACCTGGAAGAATTCAAATCCTTCTATGTAAAAGATACCTGCACACGTATGTTTATCTCAGCATTGTTCAAAGGAGCAAGAACATGGAACCAACCATGCTACCCATCAAAAGAGGACTGGATAAAAAAAAAATGTGTTACATATGCACGATGGAATATTACACAGCCATAAAGAAGGACAAAATCATGAACTTCACAGCAATCTGGATGAACTTAGAGTCTATAATACCGCATGATGTATCACAGAAACAAAGAACTGAGTATCACATTTTCTCACTCATAAATGGACCTTGAAAGTTTTTCGTAATACTATAAGAAAAGGATTGACAATAGTGGGAAACTGCTGGTGGGTGTGGGGAGGTGTGATTGGCAGCAGTGAGAATCTGCTGAGAGAGCAGGGGCATACCTCATCAACAAGAGTACCTGCATAATCAACATTTGTATACCTAACCCTGAATTGCACCCCACATCTTTAAAATAAAAAAATTAAAAGAGAAAAAGATAAAATTTAAAAAAAAGAAGAACTTCAGGATGAAATAAAATGATACCAGATCAAAATCTGAATCTTCAGGAAGGAATAAAAAGTATTTGGAATGATAAATTTGGAGAAGTATAAAAGACTATTACTCAGGGTCTGTTACAAGTGAGAACATGTGGTCCTCCTCGGTTCTTTGTTTCTGTGATAAATCCCTCATTATAGACTCTAAGTCCATCCAAGTTTCTGTGACGGCCATAATTTTATTCTTCTTTATGACTGTATAATATTCCATTGTGCAGATGTACTTTTTTTTAACCAGTCCAGTTTCAATGGGAAGCATTTTTGGTTCCAAGTTTTTGTTATTCTAAATAGTGCTGCAGTAAATATTCATGTGCAGATATCTTTCTTGTAGAGAGACTTAAGTCTCTACGAGTATATTCCCAGAAGGGGGATTGCTGGATCATATGGAAGGTCAATTTCTAGTTCTTTTAGGAATCACCACACTGTTTTCCATAGAGGTTGAGCTAGTTTGCATTTCCACCAACAGCGTAGAAGCATTCCCTTTACTCTGCATCTTTGCCTGCATCTGTTTTTTGTTTTATGGATGATGGCAATTCTTACTGGAGTTAGGTGGTGTCTCATTGTGGTTTTGATTTGCATTTCTCTGATGATTAGAGAGGCTGAGCATTTTTTCATGTGTCTGTTGGTTGCTTATATGTCTTCTTTTGAGAAGTGTCTATTCATGTCTTTTGCCCATTTTTTAATGGGGTTGTTTGTTCTTTTCCTTTTGGCTTGAGTTCCTTGTAGATCCTGAATGTTAGGCCTTTTTCAGATAGGCAGTTGGCAAATATTTTTTTCCCACTCTGTGGGCTATCTCTCTGCTCTCTTGGCAATTCATTTCGCTTTGCATATGATTTTCAGTTTGATGAGGTCCCACTTGTCTATCTTATCTCTTTGGCAAGGGCTTTTGGGGCTTTGATCAGGAATTGGCTGCCTATTCTGATTTCTGTAAGGGTGTCTCCTGCATTTTCTAAGTTTCTTAAAGTTTGAGATTTCACATTTAGATTTCTGATCCATTTGGAGTTGATTTTTGTGTATGGTGAGAGGTAGGCGTCCTGTTTCATTCTTCTGCACATGGTCAGTCAATTTTTCCAGCATCATTTACTGAATAGGTTCTCCTGGATTGACAGTACCTGGAACTGCCAGGGTGGTGGAAGGAGGGGGGCAGGGGCACATAACAATAAGGGTAACTGATCTCAAAGCAGGCAAAGTGATGACCAAAGGTAGGCCCAAACTTTACCTGTATGATGACCACTTGTATACATAATCCTGAATTGTACACTGCATGTTTAAAATAAAATGAATTTAAAAATAAATAAATAAAAAGAAACTATAAAGAAAGTGACAGGTATGAATCCTTGGTAGTTATACACTCCTGTATATAAAAATACTCTGAAAATAGTGATAGCAGCCTGAATCAGCAAGGTTATGGGTAGAGAGTCACTCTCACATACCACTGAGGGTAGGATAAAGTGGCACAGCATATGCCTAGAGAAATGTTAAACGTACACACTTGTGATGTAGCTATTTATCTGCTGGGAATTTATCCTATAAACATACTTTATTTCAATACATGATGATGTTCACCATCTTGTTCTTTGTAAGAGCAAGATGATACAAATCCAAAAGTCTGACAACTGGAGAAGTTTACATAAAGAATGGTACAGCGTCATATGTAAAGCAAGTATGCAAAACAAGAGCATAAATATGCAATTAAAGTGAATAAAGCAAATTGGAAAGCAATTTGGAGAGCAACTTGGAGAACTATCTGAAGTACTTAAGTATATGTGTGCATACATACACTTGATCTAGTGAGAGAATTTCTAGAAGAACAATTAAGAAACTAATAAGAGCAGTGATCTTTGGGGAGTAGATCTAGGAATGGAGAATGCTCCTGAACTATGAAAGAATAAATTGTTCTGTTGATTTAAGTAAAACAAAAGCAAAAATGGCTATGAGTCCTCTAAATTAAAAATATATACTCTTTTAAAAACAACAAATAACATTTTCTTATAGGGTTATATGTATATAGATGTAATATATAGGAAAAAGAGTATGACATAGAAGTGACAATTGCTTTCTAAAAAAGAAAAAAGTAAACATTTTGGTTTTTCAGGTATATAGTCTCTGCTACTCCTGGTGAACTCTGACATTGTACTGAAAAACAGTCACAGAAAATTCATAAATGAATGCGTTGTATTCTAATAAAGTCTTATGTTTAATATTTTACTTCTAATTTGAGGAAGATGGATTAGATGTACTTTTCACTAATCATCTTGCTAAATAAAATGAAAAAAAAATCTGAACATGGTAATGTAAGACAAAAACAAGAAGACTCTGAAAAGTGGAGAGCATGCAAATGTCAAGACTTGAAGGACAATTCAGTAGTGAGTTTTGTGGATTTGCTATTTTCCTCATTTATCTCAGAATTGAAGCTGAAGAAGCCAGCTACCTAGAAACACTGATAGGCACAGATCAAAAACAAATCCATGCAAAAGCTTGCATGCTATAGCTAAAGGACAAGTAACATGGCAGCCTAAAAAAGTAGAAAACTTTTAGAAAGTAACTGCACTACTCCAGTCAAACTCCACTGAAAACACTCAGGTCACACCCACACCCACACCAGCAAATGTCAAGTGGGGAGCCTAAACTTACATGCTTACAATGCTGTGACAAAGCATCCCAACCTGTCCCCTAGTTTTTCTAGAACCAGTAAGTGAATTCACCAAGGCCCCAGGAAACAAGATAAATATACAAAAATTAATTATATAAAAATGCTAACAACAAACATTTATATGCATCATACATGTGGACCCAAATTAAAATTATCATTTCCAATGTTTCAGCAGAATAAAGTTCTTAGTTACATATCTAACAAAGGATATACAAGGCTCATATGCTGCAAAATATAAAACAATAATGACAGAAATAAAAACATCTAAATCAATGAGGAAGCATACTGTGTTCATGAGTTTAAGAACTCAATATAGTAATGATATTAATTCTTTCCAAATATGTATACAGGATTAATACAATTTCTATTGAAGTCCCAGCAAGCATTTTTATGGATATAGGCAAGATTATCTTAAAATTTATGTAGAAAAACAAAAGAACTAGAATAGCTATTTTTTTCTGGAAAAGAAGAATAAATGAGAAGAATCTTTCTACCCAAATTCAAGATGTCAGTAATCAAGACTGTCAGTTTTGATAGGTAGTCATATAGATCAATGGAACAGAGAGAAACTGAAAACCCAGAAGTAAATTCCCAGATAAATGCTCATCCTATTTTCTTATATATAAGAACTTCATTAAGATATAATACTACACAGTTCACACATTTAAAGTGTAGAATTCAATGTGTGTGTTTGTATGTTCACAGAGTTGTGAAACCTTTAACACAACATATTTTAGAACATTTCTATCACCTCAAAGTAATGAACCCACAAACCTGTTAGTAGTGATTTCTCAATTACCCTTAATATCAACTCTTTTAGCCATAGGCAATCACTAATCTAACTTATTCTCTATAGATTTGCCCATTCTATATATTTAATAAAAATGAAATTCTACAATATGTGGCCTTTTGTGACTGTCTACTTTTACTTAACACATAGAAAACATGCTTTTTAAATTAGTTATAGATGCCATAAATTTCCCTCCAAACACTGCTTTTGCTCCATTCCATAAGTTTTGGTATGGTGTATCTTCATTTTCATTTATTTCAGAGTATTTTCTAATTTTTCTTGTGATTTTTTTCTCTGACCCATAAGTTATTTAGGAGTGTTTAAGTTTTTTTCCCTCAATTTCTTTCCGGTTTGATTTCTAATTTAATTCCAATGAGACAGAAGAGCACACATTGTATGATTTCAATACTTAAAAGTTTATTGAGGCTTGCTTTATGGTCTTATAAATGGCCTATCTTAGAAAGTTTTATGTGTTCACAAGATGATGTTCTGGTGGTGTTGGATGAAATATTCTATAGGTCTTTTTTAGGTTTAGTTGGTTTATAGTGTTATTTAGTCTTCTATTTCTCTATTTATGTTCTGCTTAGACTTTTAATCCATCATTGAAAACAGGTTTTGAAATTTTTTATTTTAATTTTTGAATTATCTATTTTTCCCTAAATCCTGTAGTTTTGCCTCATATATATGGAAGCTCTGTTGGTCAGTATGTAAGTATTCATGATTGTTACATCTTCCTGATAGATTAATCCCTTTATTATTATAAAAAAATACCTGTTTCTCTAATAACATTTATTTTTATAATCTTTTTTTCTGATATCAGTATAGCCATTCTAGGGCTGTTATGGTTGGTTTTTACATAATATACCTTTATTAATCCTTTTCTTTCAAATATTTGTATCTTTGAATTAAAAGTGTGTATTCTGAAGATATTGTATAGTTGGGTTTTTTAAAATCAAGTACATGCCTTATTATTGGATTGCTTAATCTATTCACATTTAATCTTATTCATAAAGTTGGATTTATGTCTCCCATTTTACTTTTAGTTTTCTATCTGTGCTACTTTTTGTTTCTCTATTCCTTGTTTACTGTTTTCTTTTTCATTAACTGAACATTTTCTTGTGCAACCATTCAATTTATTTAATGATTTTTTTAAACTATGTTTTAAAAGTTATTTTTGGTAGGCTTACCACATACGTCATAACTCACCAGAATTTATCTCAGATTCACACTCTTTTAATTCCAATTAGATATAGAAACATGACTCCTGTATATCTCTATTCTTCTTTGCCTTTTAAAAAAATAATATGGTTATGTTTGGTATACCTTTATATTTTATAAATCCCAAAGTAGATTGTTTTATTAGTTTTTATGATTTCATATTTAAAATGTGAGTAAAGAACAAGTATCTATGTATAGACTATTTAATGTTAACCTTCTTATTTACTGTTTGCTGTTTTATTTATTTGTTCTTGTGGATTCAAATTAACTTTTAGCATTATTACTATATTCAATAATGCTTTGCTCCTGCCTGTTAACTTTGTGCTGTTATTGTTAAATATATTACACATTTTTGTAATATTCTCCACAGTACATATATATGTATGTAGTTCTATGCAATCACTTTTTTAATCAATAAAGAGAAAATGAGAACTCTGCATTTATGCTGCCTTTTAAAATGTATAATCATCTTTACCAGTGGTCTGCTTTTTCCTGTGAATTTCAGTTACTGTCTTATGTCATGTGCACTCAGCCTGAAGAACTTCCTTTAGTATTTATCTGAAGAACTTCCTTTAGTATTTATCTGAAGAACTTCCTTTAGTATTTATTAAAACATAAGTATGCCAGCAACAGATTCTCTCACTTCTTGTTTATTTGGCATTGTCTTTATTTTTCTTTCATTTTTGATAGTTTTATTAGATATAAGATTGTTGGTTGACACGTTTAAAATTTTAATCCTTTAAATATGTCTTCCCACTGTCTTTTGTTCTCCACTGCTTCTGATGAGAAGCCTACTGTTAATTTTATTGGGGCTCCTTGTATATAACAATTCAGTTTTCTTTTTTTGCTTTCAACATTTTCTCTTTGACTTTAGCTTTCAACAGTTTTATCATAATGTGCTTAAGTGTGGCTATGTTTGTGTTTATCCTATTTCTAATATCTAGCATATATAATGAACTTTCAAAAGTCAACAGTCACAAAGAAAACTATCTCATTAGACAAAGGGCAAAAGAAATAATGAGACATTTCACTGAAGATAATATACCAATAGTAAATAATAAGCACATAAAAAATTCAACATTACCGTATTATATTTCCATTAGGAAAATGCAAACTGAAAATGCATTGAAATATCACTGTATATCTATCAGAACAGCTAAAAGAAAAATTGTTGTTAAATCCTAAATGCTAGTAAGAAAGCAGAGAAACTAGATCACTCATACATTGTTGAAGAAAATGTAAAAACCACATTGGAAAAGTTAGGCTGCTGTTTAACAAACAAAATATGCAAGTACCATGTCATATAGCAGTAACATTTATAGGTATTTTTAATAGATAAATAAGGACTTTAGGTTCACACAAAAACCTGCACATAAATGCTCATAGTTGCTTCAATGGCAATAGCTCAGACTGGAGACAATATAGATGTCATTCAACAGATAACTGGTTAGACAAACTATTATACCCTATACCAAAAATTACTACTCAGCTACACAAAATACTGAACTATTAAAATGTGCAACAACTTGAATGAATTGACAGAAAGTCACAATGAGGGAAAACAGACAATGCCAACAGCTTACATATTGTATAAGTCTACTTATGCAACATTCAGAAAAAGACAACATTATAGAAAAATAAAGCAGATTATAGTTTGAATGGGTCAGGAGGGGGTAGCAGCACAGGAAATGGGTAAGGCTATGTGAGAGAACTTTGTGGTGATGGAAATATTCTGCTTCTTGATTGTTTTAACATCAGTATTGTGTTTGCTCTATTGAAGTCTAGATGTTACTCCTGAAGAAACTACAGTAATGGGCACATAGGCTTTCTTTGCACAATTTCTTAAAACTTTATGAGAATCTATCTAAAAATATCTCAGAATTCTTTTTTTTTTTTTTTTGAGTTGGAGTCTCACTCTGTCGTCCGACTGGAGTGCAGTGGCTGCTCCCTGCCACCGCAGCCTTGACCTGCTGGGCTCTGGCGATCCTTCTGCCTCAGCCTTCCAAGTAGCTGGAATTACAGGTGTGCGCTACCATGCCTGGCTCATTTTTTGATTTATTGTAGAGATGAGGTCTCGCCAAGTTGCCCAGGCGGGTCTCAAACCTGCGGGCTCAGGCAATCCACTCACCCCAGCCTCCCAAAGGCGCGGGATTACAAGCTGAGCCACCGAGCCCAGCTATATCTCAGAATTTAAAAGTTTGGTTTAATAAAAAGCATTTCTATTTTTACAAAAAAAGAAGGCAAATCAGATATATGGAGCAAAATGAAAAAGTAAATATGGAAAATTAACAGTAGGTAAATCTGAACTAAGGGTTACACCAGTGTTCTTAGTATTCTTCTTGCAAGTCTTTTAAAGTTTTGAAATTATTCCCAATTTAAAAATAGCAAAACAAAATAGAAGAGCAAAGAGGTGCTGCAGAGGCAAAAAGAAAATGTTTTGGTGACTATCTACAAGCTAGTTTGTCAGGAGCACAGGATTTATGCAGAGGAGCAATGAAAAATTGCATTAGAAAAGATTTTGGCAGATGGTGGGGTGTTTTGATTTGTGGACAGAGGAGTTTAGATATCATGCACCGAACAGTAGAATGTTATTAAATAATTGTAAGCCAAGGAATGACACGATCAAAGTGGGAGTTTTAGAAAATTGATCTGGTGGTGGTGTGCTAAGGAAGAGATATTAGGTAGAATGATGCAGGAGGAATGTGAACTGCATATCCATTGAGCCAGAGCCAAGAAATTATGCAAACTAACAATATAAACAAATAGAAAAACTTTTATTATGTCTAAATGAATCCATTCATGAGTGCACAATAGGAGAGAATACAGCTTTAACAGCTACTGATATAAAAAATAAATAAAATCCTAGAGATTTTAAATGAAAACAAGTTCAATATGAACCAATAATATTAAAAGACTTATAAAAAAAAAAAACCTATGCCAGAGTCTTTGTCTGTTTTAGTACAAATGATTTTCTGTATAAGGATGATAAGATTCCACTGTATTTTACCTTAGTCAGACAAAACTTGAATACTATGTAAAGTTCTTGGCAGCACATTTTAAAGAAGTATTTCTGTAGCTTTTGCTTTGACTGTAATTTTGAGTTTATAAAAGAAACATAGGGTACTGGGAAATCATGACCTGACTTTCAACAAGCAGTATTAACACTACTTTCTCTCACATTCTTAGATCAAAAAGTGGAGAGACAGAGAAGTCTGACTAGTACTGACAAGAAGTTGAGTTTACTGGGAATTGTAGTATGTATTAAGAAAGTTCTGAGACAAGGTAGAAAGACAAAGAAGTTTCCTCATGTATTTTTGTGACGGAATTATTCCAGCAGGTACCCCACATTGAAGTGGTTTGCTTGAAAATTTTCATCTACTTTAGGAAGCCATTTGCTTAGACATCATTTCAGTTCTTGCTCTCTCAACTTACGGGGTGGGGGGAGAGAGGCACAATTTCCATGTATGTATCATGACATTTCCGGCTCATCTTTTTTGTTTTCAGTCTTTCAGACCTTATTTTATACATGGTACAGCTTATTAGCATAGATAATTTTCTTCAGGCAGTTGGTTGCCACCCACTTATGCTTTAACCTCAAACTGTTCTTAATGTCTTCTCTGCTACCATCTTAGTTACTGTGCAATATATACACACTGAGTGACATAAATAACTTACAGTTCTACTATTTACATAAAGTTATCCATGCTCATATAAATCATAAACCAAGGTGTGTCACTGTACAATTTAGTGCATATAATGAAAGGCCATTAGTGAGTGGTGGTTTTTCTCGAAACAACTTACATTACTGTGATCATAGCATCAATATTCCCCAGGTAGTCAGTCTCAAATCTCAATGTCATGTATCATTCTTTTTCCTAGATCACTGGCATCCAATTGTCAGGAGTTTTTTGTTAACAATCTAATTCTTACAATATTTCACAAGATTTCAGATAGCATAAAATTTCTCTCAGTAGTCTTTACAAGCTTGGATTTTTTTTTTCTACTTACTTATGGCAGAGTTACCTGTTTATAATATAGGTAAAATTCTTAATTTTAAAATTACAACCTTAAAAACTGACATAAAATTGATGAACAGAATCTGGGTTCTTCAATGGCTGTATGGTTGATAAGACTGAAAAAGCCACCAAAATAAATTAGTTGGAAAAATGGTTCAATAGGATAATTTAAACTCCAATTAGAAAGTTGTCAAAAACATGATAAATTATCCTGATGAGGTCACTTGAGTCAGCATTCTAAGCCACTGAAGAATAGGTTCCTATGTCAAGCTCAAATCTCCATTATTCTCAGTGTTCATGGTTGAATCAAGAATAAGGATCTCCTCATAGACTATTTCTGCTTTCTAACACTAGCATTAGCATGCTTCTCTTAAAATTCCTATTCACTCCTCTAGTATAATGCTACCAAGTCACCTTGTAGCATCACCATTGCAGTACTTACTAGAGGAAGCTACATATGTTGGTTTATGTGTCTATCTTTCTCCTAATTTGGGTGGCTCTTAAGTGGAGAATGTTTTTATTACTCAGTGTTTGCAATATATTCAGTAATTTGGGAGCAATAAAAAAAACACTGAAAGAAAAAAAAATTAAATAAATAGCATACTTTTTTTCCTATATATTTTATTTAATTTTATAAGCACTATAACTCAGAACAATTCATTTATTGATAAGATCTATACATATATATGCATTATGGACATTAGTGTTTTTCTATGTTTTGAGATTTATCTTTTATTTTAACTCATAGAAAAGTGATCACAATAAAGTCCCATATATCTTTTATTCATATTCACAATTATTTACATGTTGCCCCATTTGTTTTTATCGTTCTCTCTTTCTCATCTATTATTTATCCTTAGAGTCTTTTTTTCCACCTCAGGGACATTAAAAAATTGTTATTTGAGTTTTTTGTCTGAGATTGCCTCAGTGTTCTTCTCTGGGCATTTCCAATAGTTAAATTTTGGAACTCTTCAGTGGTATAGGCTCTATCTTTCAAATTTTCTGTCATATTTTCCATTTTTTAGTCATTGATCAGTGTTCTAGAAAATTTCAAGTAGTATGCCTTATATTGTATGATAGTAATGGATTTTTTAATGTTGAATAAAACTTCCATTCCTGGAATAAACTTGATTCTGTTGTGGTGTATTAATTTCTTAATGTAGTGCTGGACCTGCTAATATTGTATATAATATCTTTGCATTGATACTCATAAATGACTTTAAATTATATTTTCTTTGCTCATACTTTCTTTACCAGATTGACTTTATAACTTCATAAAAATTGGGACGATTTCTTCATTTTCAACATTCTGAAAAAATTTATAGAGTATTGAGAATTTGCGGGGGGAGCTTAAGATGGCGATGGGACAGGTCGGACTGTGTGAGTCTCCATAAAAGCAAGTGTTCATAAAGACTCTCTGCATGAATTGGTGCATGCTGGTGGGAGAGTGAAAGTCTGTCTGAGGGGAGACTTGGGTTAATGCACCACCCCCCCAGGATGACTGCAAGCCTTCACTGCCCTGAGATCATCTGCTGCTCATGGGACTCTTTGAAGAACCTGCCAAATCCAGCTGATTCTCATTGTCTGATGCCTGACCCATACCAACATCTGTTATAGTGAATCAGCTGGAACTCCAGATCTGATCACTGGGGAGAGAGGATTGGGGAGAGCCAAAGAGTTGCCCCATGGCGGATGAGAACCCAGACACAGTCATTTTCTCTGTCCCAGGTCCAGGCAGAGACCTGCATAGCCCTGCCAACCTACGCTCAGCCCTGCCCAGTCTCCAACTTGGAACCTAAGGTAATCTCATCAAACTGAGGTAGACAGAAGCCCCTCCCCCATGCTGGATCAGACACAGACAGGTCAGATCTGAGTGGCAAACTCTATAGACAGCAAGTCAGGTGAGTCCAGAGCTGATCCACTCTCTTTCCAAAGTAGACCTGGGGCATCTGCCCAAACTGCGAGCAACCCTATCTGCCTGAGCTGAGAGCAGAGGGGAGGGGCTACAGATCAGAAGTGAAAGGACATTGGACTTACAGGAATGACCTCAGAGTGAGTTTGGTTCCTTGTTTTTATTGTTTTATTTTTGCTTTTTGTCTATTTGTTTTGCTCACTTTTGTTTGTTTTTTGTTTTAGCTATTTTTCTTTCTTTCTGTTTTTGATAACATTTTTGTACTTGCTTTGTTTCTGTTATTTTACTGATGTTTTTTCTTCTATTCTTTAGACTTCCTGTTCTTGTATGGGAAGAGTACATTAATAGGCAGGTTTTTGTTGGACTGTGTTTTTGTATGATTATCTGTATATTTTAGCTTTTAAAAAAATGTTTTCTGTCTTTGTGTCTCTTTTCATGTTTTAGTTGGTATGACTGTTTTCCCTCTTACTCTTCTCTCTCTCCACCTTCCTCTTGTCTTCTCTCCTTCCATTTTTCATTATTTTCCTTTTTCTTCCCTCATTTTGCTTCCAGGGAGCAAACCTATATCCCCACTGCATGGACAGATTGTAAGGCAGTGGAAAGTGGGTTCCAGGGTGCCCATACACCTGTCAGTGGATACTGGGATCTGCATATAGATTTTGAACCACGGGTCCTCCCTCAATTAAATCTCAAAACTGCAAAAAGTACAGCTCCCAACCCACAGGCCACCTTCAGAATTGAACAAAACCAGAGGTTCCACATAAGGAAGAATAGGAGACTGAGCAAACAGAAGTAAAAGCAACCTCGCCATCCTTGAACAACAGAATTAAAGAAGGGTTAGGGGAGGTGGGAGGGAGGAAAATCTACACACATAAAGAAAAAAAAGAAGAATGGGGTCTCACACAGACTCCTGGGAGGTCAGATACTGAGAAAACAGACTTTGGAACGTAAGCAATGAAGAGCCCCCAGAATGACTGGTCTTAAACTACAAATACAGATTTCAAGACATTAATAGAGAGAATAACAACAGTTGAGGAGAGACAAGAAGAAAATAGGAAGTCGTTGATAACTGAGATAACAGCAGTAAAGAATACCGTGAATGAAATAAATAACAAAATGATAAGCATAGAAAGCAGAATAAATCAAGCAGAAGAAAGAATCTGAGAGCTTGAGGACCAAAATATAGAACTAACCCAAACTGTCAAAAACAGAGAAAAGAAGCTTAAAAAGAGAACCAAGCCTTTAAGAGATGAGTGATTTTTTCAAGAGGCCAAACCTAAGAGTAATTGGACTTCCTGAGGCAGAAAGAGAGACAGAGACCACCCTGGAACAAACTTTCCATGAAATTATTTAAGAAAATTTTCCTCATCTCATCAATGATGTGACCATTCAAACACAAGAGATTCAGAGAACCCCTGTAAAGCAACAAATGAGAAGACCAACTCTTAGAAACATAATAATTTGCCTAAACAAAGTAGGTTTAAAAGAAAAAATCCTAAAGGCAGCAAGAGAAAAAGGTTAGACTACCTACTGGGGAAGACCAATTAGAATAGCAGCAGTTTTATCTACAGAAACACTTCAGACTAGGATAGCTTAGAGCCCAGTCTTCACAGTTCTCAAAGATAAACAATTTCAACCAAGAATAATCTACCCACCTAAGCTAAACTTCATCAGTGAGGGAGAATAAAGATCTTTCCCAGACATTCATTCACAAGAAACACTTAAGAAAGTATTAAACACAGAAGGAAGGGAAAAAAGAATGACAACATTCTTCACGAGAATGTAGGAAAAACTTGGAAAACCCACATGAATCAACACAAAAAGCAAAAAAAAAAAGACAAACAAATAGGAACAATAATAACTGTATAAGAACCTCATGACAGGGATAAACTCTCACATTTCAATAATTAGCCTGAATGTAAATGGACTAAATGTATCACTGAAAAAACATAGAATGGCAAAATGGATAAAATATCATGAGGCAACAATATATTGTCTCTAAGAGACGTGTCTCACCAGAAAGGACTCTCACAGACTCAAAGTATGAGGATGGGAAACAAAATTTCAAGTGAACAGAACACAAAAGAAAGCAGGAGTTGTGATCTTAATATCAGTCAAAAATACCCTTTAAGTTATCAGAAATTTAAAAAGATACAGAAGGTCACTATATAATAATAAAAAGTTTAATCCATCAACAAGAAATATCCATCCTAAACATATATGCACTCACCATAAGAGCACTAACTTTCATAAAGCAGCTTCCAGGCAAACCTAAAAAAAAAAATGAACTCTAACACTGTCATAGCTGGGGACTTAAATGCCCCAGTCACAACCCTAGACAGATCATCAAGGCAAAAAATCAGCAAGGATATCTAGAACCTCAGTGTGACTCTTGACCAAATGTACTTAATTGATACCTACAGAACACTCCACCCAATGATCACAGAATATACCTTCTACTCATCACCACATGGAATGTACTCTAAGATCAACTACATCTTTAGCCATAAATTAAGCATAAACAAATTTCATAAGATTGAAATTCCTCCATGCACCTTCTCAGACCACAGTGGAATAAAAACAAATATCAGTACCAACCTAAAATTTAATAGTTTTTTAATGATACAGTTTTGTTATTTTTCTTTTATATCTATTGATGTTAAACTTACGAATTTATTTATTTTTACAATTTCCACTGTTAAGGCTTTAGTCTTTGGTTTTAGATTATTTCTCTTAACTCCAGATGCTTTTTTTTGAGTATCTTTAATTCAGCTGGAAGTGTTGTGTATTCTTCTGTTTCGCTTTTGTTTTTCTGAAATTTTTTTGTTTTTCTGTTGTGGTTATTTTTTGTTTGGTTGTTTGCTGTTTGTTTTTCCCCAGTGAGTATTTGTTGGCTCTTCTTTTGTGAATATTTTAAATAATAAGCATGTGTGGTATATTTATTCTTTTCTCTTTATTTTTCTGGTATTGGAGTGGTTTTAAAGATTTTTAGTTTAATGACACTATCTTTTTTTAGTTTAACAAGTTCTAATTCTTTAATGTGTTATTTGTGTTGGTGGCAAAGTGATTGTATATCTTTCAGTTATTTGGTATTCTTTTCTCTTTCCACACTCTAAACATTTCCCTTTTGCTTCTTTTTAGCTTTTTCGATTGCACATATTTTTAAGTCTTTTCCTTAAACTATGTTCTGATCTACCAGAATATTTTTTTGAAAAACATCATAAGTTTAGTTTGGACTTACTTGTACTCAAACTTAGTTTTACCAATATCTCCCAGGTTCCCTCTTCCTGTAGTATTCCTTGGTCTGCCTTTGATCCGTAAAACCTTACAGCAGGGTGAAAACTTGAACAATTACTCACTGGGATCTGGTTTACATTTATTTTTTAATCTATAATTATTTTCAAGTTTTATAGTTATCCTAGTCAAGCTACCTTGAGGAAGTTTTATTATGTATACTATTCTTTTGGTCTTTACCTGAGGAATCTGATTGTGTAGTTTCCTTTTTCTCTTTTTTTCTGCATTGCTTATGGATAAAATATTATGAGACAAATATAAGCAGCTACCAATGTCTTCAGGTACTAATAAATCTTTGTTTTTAAAAATATCTTTGTTATATTAAAATTGGATTAAATAGGGAGATAAATGCAGTCAGTTCTTATTACTTGTGATAGTTACATGCTATAAAGTTGCCACTGACACTGAATTAGTGGAAATTAAACCACTGTTCCCAGGGAAATATAACATTGGGTTACTATGAGCCTCTGCTCACAATATTTTCATCAACCAATTTGTAAATATCTTGTTTTATGTGAATTTGGTTCAAAGAAACCATATTCAATATCGATTGTGATTCATTAATATTGAACTCAGATTTAATAAGCACTATAACTCATGCTTGAACAAAGCTTATCTAACATGTATATTTTCCCCATAAGGCACATCCCAACTTCTTATGCTTAAGAACACTAGACAGCACTTCAGCACTATGCTAAGGGGCCATGTAAAGAGTGAAATCACCAAGGAAAAGCACAAACAGGTGAGAAATGTGCCACCAAATATACTGTGGGAAAAGGACACTCATTTTTAGTATCAGAGTTAAACAAGAAGGCAAAGTGTCACCTTTTTTGACCACAGCTGGGAACTTCCATGTTGGGCCACCCAAAGTTTTCACAGTGTTGATCATTTACATCAATAAATGACAGTGCTGTATTTATTATTTTGGGATTACAAATAAATTTTAGCGAGTAGACAAATTCAAAAATAAAGACTCCATGAATAATAAGAATCATCTATCTATGTGCACAGTTTGCCCTATAAACCAGAGATCCTCAAACAATAAAAAGTTGGTTTTTGTTAAATCATTTTTGGAGTTTTATTATGTATACTATTTTTTTTTTTTTTGGTCTTTACCTGAAGTCTTTAAATATACCTGCACATTGTAACTACCTAGAAAAAACAAACAAACAGATATTTCTAGCCAAAAATAATGATATCAAGGGCTACCCTAGAACAACTGAATCAGACCAACATGGCTTTGGGCCAGATATTAGAAACTATAAATGCAATTTTGTTACTTGAGAACCAATAGTTTAGAACAAATGGATTTTGTGTCATTCACGGATGTTAGATGGAAATACTGATTGTGAAAATACCTCACTATATTAGCACACATTACAACTAGTAAAGTAAATATAAGCCCAGAATGATGATCAAAGAACATAACCTTGTCCGTTTAAATTGTATATTCAAAATAAGGTGTGTGATTTTCTCAGGAAACATTTGCCTTCCATGCAATTGCTTTGAACTGCTATCCCAGTTCATGAAGCTGAGTTAGAATATGTATGATGCAATTGTTTGCACCTGGAATAGCCAATGTCCTCTTAATTGAGTGCACACAGACAATCTCAGGTCCATGGTCAATTTAGCTCAAAAATTGAAATCTTTGTTACTATCCAGCTCATTCTGGGATTCTCTGCTATTATCTACCCATCAGGATCCAGTGCTGAATACATATACCTTTCTTGGCAGGGTTCCTGGACTTGCCCATATCATGTGATTTCCTCCTTGAAACAGTAAATAATACAAATATAGGAAAAGAGGTATAGAAAGAAAAGGGAAGCAAAATAGAGAAAACTGTCTTGACATAACATCTTTGTCTTATTATTAAATATATATATCTCCCCCAACTTTTATCTATCATTTATCATAAAGTGGTAATTGATTCCATGACACAAAATTTGGCATTAACTCATTCCTGAAAACTACATGCAAACAATGATAATGAATTTATTTTTTGTAAAGTCAGTTTAATTATTTCATCAGGTAAGGAAACATCTCATCTGAGCCTTGGTGAGACTCCATTTTGGATGATTAAGGTATTTTCTTTTTGTAAAGTCAAACAAATCTTCCATGAATTTGGGAATAGTGCAATCTTCCATGGATTTGGGAATAGTGCCACTAGAAAACTTGAATTAATACCCCAGTTCTTGCAATTCTTTTGTGACTTTGAACTTCAATGAACCTAAATTTCTATATAAGCAAAATAGTAACAATAATATTACCTCTCCCAAAGAATTCCTGTGAAATTACTTATGAAAAGCAGTTAGCACTATTTGTGACTCCTGGTAGAGTCTTAAAAAGTATTAGTATACTCATTATTAGCACTTTATTACTAAGTTTTGCTGGATTTAAAAGCTGTAAATTTCAATGAAGATGGAAGTAGTGTTCTGAAAGTCAGTCATCTAGTAATCTGGATAAAGAGTATTTCGTGGATAAAAGACTCAACTCATCTATGGAGGCAGAGACTGTTTTGTTACTTGCTTTATCTCTAACACTTGGCACATCTAAAATAGACACCTATATTGTGAATGGCCAAGTAAGATATAGATTGGATCAAGTCTGCCAAACTTTTATATTTTCTTATTAATCTGCTTTCTTCAGTAAATTTAAGCATCTCTTTTGTCTAAGTGATACCCAAAAGTGCTCCAACTTCTTCACCAAAGTCTGATGGCTGTTTCAAATTAATGCATTTTACTTTTTCAGGGAATTTTGTCTTTTCTAAGAAAGCACGTTTAACTCAAATGAAGTTTCATCAGCTTTATCATGCAAAAAGGATGTATTTAAGCAAGGGAGGGAAGGAATGGGTGGCTCTCTAATCTAAAGTATATCCAATGTATGTGATTTTTAAATAATCACTTCCGGTATAGCAAAATATCGAATAGAAATTCTATATGATTTTGATAGCTGTGTATCAGCCTCTTATACCACAGAATCAATTGGCTGGTTTTCCAATTTTGCTAATGCTCTGATTACATAATTAACTATGCCTTACTATGAAATGTCAGAGCAACTCTGGAATATGACTGAAGGTAGCAACCCACACACCACTCTTTCCCAACCCATCTCGCTCTAATAACCATGCCTCTTTGACATCAGTTTCTTCAGAAAGCATAGTATTCCCCTATCTGGATGGCATCCCTTCTTCATTGGGAAGAAACTGGAGAAGAAGCAAAAAAGAAAGAAAAAAAAATAGAGAAGAGTAAAATATCAAACATTCCATATTTATTGAATCAACATATCTGTAGAGGGATATCTAATATCTGATAATCAGTTACAACTAGAAAGCTCTTCTCTGAGACCGTTCTAAAATATATCTATCCATAGGCACATCAGGACCTCCAAAATTTCCTGAGAATTCAGATTCTGGGATAAATTTGATAACTATACTGAAAAATTGAGAGGTTTTATGAAGAAATATTGCAAAGCAATACAAGAGTTCCCAGTGCTTAATATACATCAAATAGCTTTCTTCTAAACAAGCTTACCCCAATAAAAATACAATGTGAGCCACAAAAGCAAGCAACATGTAATTTTAGATGTTTTAGTAGTCACTTTAAAAAAAGGAACAAATAACAGGTGAAATCAGTTTGAATAATATACTTTAACCCACTATACCCATAGTATTATTGTTATTCATATTAAAGTATAAATAATTTTATTATCTTTTTCATATTAATCTTTAAAATCTCATGTGTATTTTATACTTACTGCAGATCTCAACTTAGTCTAGACCTTAAGTACTTAAGAGCCACATGTGGCTTGTTGGCTACAGTATTGGAAAGAACGGTTCTAAGGAGATGGATGATTAGAAGTAAAGGCTAATAAACATAGTATAAAACACAGCATTATTTAAGTTTTCACTTTGTATCTCCATCCTCAAAATTCAAATTGTATTGGAAAAATATTCAATGGAAAAATAAAATTCAAACCCAAAACACATTTGGGTTAAATAGCACATCTCATCAACAAGGGTATCTATATAATGAACATTTGTATACCTAATACTGAATTGTACCCAACCTCTTTAAAATTAAAAATTTAAAAAAAAAAAAAAATCAGCTATTTCCAAGCTCTTCTGCAAGCATTACGCTACTCACAATGCCTGTATCTCAGATACAGATGGTGGATGGATCCCAAACCCAGCTCAGCCATTTCATGGGGCTTCAGGCAAGTGAACAGCAGCTAAATTACCAGAGCTTGAAATTGAGGCCAATAAACCTAGCATATAGGGACCTGAAGTTCAATTTGTGGAGACAAGGCCACCATCATGTGGAATCTGATGGAACTGCAGTGAGAGTCATGTTTTCATCACAGGAGCAAAGACTCAAATGACCAAATCATCAGCATATTCTCACTGGGAGAACACTTCAAGAATGCCTGGTTAGCATACCTAAGGAATGTGCAAAAAACCTGAGATACAGAGAAGACCAATTCTGTTTTCAAAGAAATAATAGACTGAACTAGTTAAGTCTTATGTGATAAAAATCAATGAAATCATAAATGTAAAGTGGGGACTTATACAAATCTCTGCCTGCTAAAATCAAGGTTCACCTAGTAAAGGTTCAAGTACAATATTTGGTTAAATTTACAGTTTTGAACATAGGGCTTTTAAAAATTTTATTTTAAAAGGAAATCAATTTTAAATAAAGTGATTGCTATAGAATGAGTAAATATTTTTCAAGAATTGGCAAGCCAGTATAGAAGTTATCAGGAGAGTTGTACTTCAAGTACTAAGACTTGAAGTACTGAGGGTCAATATGCATTCATTAATTAAGAATATGTCAGAATAAATTATACTATTTTGATAGGGTTGACATACAGGGTGTAATGATTTCTACATGACATTTAAATAAAGGTTACTTTTATTTCCTGGTTAATAATGTGGTGAAATATAGTCTGGATTATTGTACTGCAAATTACTGAAATTTCTCCAATGATGTTTACTTCTTTCTATATTCGGGGCATTTCTAATAGAATATTGCTAAGCTCTGTGACTTATCTTGTCCTTTTTTATTTTAGCAATGACATGACTAAATGCTTAGAAAACATGGTTATCAAATTTGCAGATGGCATAAAATTTGGAGACTAATATGATAGATTTCAGAATCAAGTTTTAAAATGATTGTGATAGGCCTAATCCAAAATAATGATATTTTACAAAGATAAATGATCTTGCATTTTACTTAAAACAACAAAGTTTACAATTGAATTGGAAAGACATTTCCTTGAAGCAATTTATATAAAAATAATCTGGAACTTTTGTTTATCATAAAATATGTTTGGTAAGACCTATACAACTTTAGTTTACTAAAAAGGACATTTTGGGCCTAAATCAAATTTTGGTAATAATTATCTTACACTCTGCTAAACAGACAATATAGTATTAATTTATGTGCAATATTTTGAGAGAGATACTGACGAATTGAATGATTTATGAAAAATAATTAGAGATAGTGCTGTAGAAGATACTTTTATAAAAATACTTTTTAAGGCAGTGTAGGTATTTTCAGTAGAGTATGGTGGTTGTGCTTAAAAATAATGAAATAAAAGGAAACTGACTTCAAGTCCCAGAAAAGTCACTAACCCTGACAGTCTGACCTTGGGCAAGTTATTTAATTTATTTGTACCTCAGTTTCTTTCTTTTTTTTTTGAATTGGAATCTCACTTGGTCGCCCAGACTGGAGTGCAGTGGCCGCTCCCGGCCACCGCAGCCTCAACCTGCTGGGCTCTGGCGATCCTTCTGCCTCAGCCTTCCAAGTAGCTGGAATTACAGGCATGTGCTACCACTCCCGGCTGATTTTTTGATTTATTGTAGAGATGAGGTCTCACTGCCCAGGCGGGTCTCGAGCCCGCGGGCTCAGGCAATTCACTCACCTCAGCCTCCCAAAGGCGCGGGATTACAGGCTGGAGACACCGAGCCCGGCTTGAACCTCAGTTTCTGCATCTGTAAATTGATTATGACAATGATGACAAAGAAGACACATACTAGCAGAAACTTAGGTTTTAACAGGAGGGATTACATAGTAGACATATTTCATTTAGCTTTGTATGATAAAACCAATGAAGAAAAAGGAGTTTAATATATTCTAATAATTTAAATTATCCAAATAATTAATTAACTATGCAATTAAATTGCCCAATTATTTAAATTACCCCAATTACCTTTATAGATAATGAGCTCTTTGCCACTGAAGCTATTCAAAGGAATGTCAGTCACCAGCTGTCAGAGGATTCCTGCTGCCAGTTGGAGGTTTGACAATATATATGATCACTAATTCTCATCTATATAACCATGCCATTTATTCTTTCAACAAGCAGTTACTGTTGCCAGGCACTGCATAACTCAGAGACTGGCAAGTGGCCTGTCTCTGAGTTTCATGGAAATAGAGACAATAGACACACACATTCAATTTCATTACAATGGATGAAGAGACATGTCTGGAGCACAAAACAGAACAAAGGAGGAGCATCTGAGAGAGCCACAGTTTACCTGTCAGGTGAGATGTCTTTAGCTCCGCTGCCCATTTTTTTTCTTACTTGAAGTGTCGCCCTTCGGAATGAAAACAGCAGAGTAACTTCAAAGTGTTTACTGACCTGCAACAAGGTTTCTTCTCCCAAATCCTACTCTGGCTTTCTATATATTTCTCTCTCCTCTAAACCTTTCTCAAACTCCCCGTTTTTAAGTTTCCCTGCTTAATATTTCTAGGGAGGTAGAGGGGACAACACAACAAGTTCTTCACATTTCGTTTTCTCTTCAGTCAGGGGCTTTTGGAAAATTTTCTTAGTAGACCAAAATGTAATTATTTGCTGAGGAATAAGGAATAGCCATTTTGGACTAATGATAAAGGTCTCAAATCCTTTCTTTTGACAAGAGTTTCTTCCAATTATGTGACCTTAGATTACTCTCCTTTTCAGTGCTGAGTTCTGAGCTTCCATTTTGACTGGACTCAGTCAGTTCTACAGCTCTTTGCTTCTTGGGAAAAACACAATAATTTTCTAGCTTTATTGACCAGCTGTATGGACAACCAGCCTTATCCTTTGTCTCAGACTGCTGCCTCTCTAGGTGTTGGGTCCTGGAGCAGCACCATGCCATCCCATTTTGGAAGGGAGGGAGGGAAATATTTATTTCTGCTAATGAATCATTTTAGTTTTTTTTTAGAAGGAAGAAACATCAACAAGGTTGGGGTAACTTGGCTACTGATCTGTTGCTGCAAAAGGTGTGTCTGGAGTTTGAGCACAATCTACATTTAAAGAGAGGCCTACCTCCTTAACCAGGCAAGTGGGACTGCTATAGAGTTAGAGTTAGGATCATATCAGATCCCTCAAATGACAGTCCTGTTTCTCCACTTCTTTCTTTGCTGCAGACTCCATTTCACATTCAGTGCACAAATTGATTAGGGAATGAAGATAGATAATCAATCACTAGGCTGGCAGAGCCTTCCCTGCAGAGCCATCTGATCCCAAAGGAGAAAAGGATGTATGTGGCTGGTGGCTGGACAGAAGGAAGCATTATTCTGAACATAAGACAGTCGAGGACATTGTTTTTCACATAGAGTTCATACCATCAGTTCACATTAGAATTCTTGAAATATTGCCAAAGTTTCTAATCAATAATTTAATTTATAGTTGTTTTTATTATTTTTTTAAGTCTTGACTTAATTTTTAGTTTTGTTTTCTAAGCTATAAAGTTCATGGCACGATAATTTCTGCTTTTTAAAATTTATTGAAGCTTTTCTTTTCGGAGAAACATGTATGCTCAGCCTTAGTCAATATACCAACGACTCTTAAATTAGGGTGTTCTTTAATTTTCATTACTCAATATGACTAAAGGGGAATGAGTAGTGAGAAGAATTATTGGATGATTCTACATCATGGATAACACAAAAACTACAGCCAAAATTTAATGCCTCTAGGCATATTATCCAGTGCACAGATTTAATGGGACTAAAACAGCATAAACCTGGTGTAGCCATTCTACAGCCCTTTACTTCCTGAATTCTTGTTATTCTAGCAAATTGTCTCTTAAATTATCTGAGTTTTCTGGATATACAATTTTAACATATTCAAATGTTACTGAGTTTGAACTTTTGTTTTCTCACCTTATAGCAGTAGAGTTGTGTAAGTACAACCAGACATCATTTAGACTTTCTAGTTTTAATGATTTTTTGTGTTATTATTTCCCTGAATATGTACAGGGTTTTCTCTTTTGCCCTTTAAGAATAAAGTTGTATGGATTTAAGCATGAATTTCCGTTCAATGTGTTATCCAGTGCATGACAATACAATTCCAGCTTCACATTCATGTTATTCTGCTTGTTGGTGTGATTTCTACTAAGGAAATACCAATAATGTTTTTATTATTGTTTTGGACTCAGTTATTTTTGCTTCCTGGGGAATGCCTATTCTTCTCAGTTTACATATTTATTATTTCTTCTCATTATTTATTGTATTTTTCATTGTTTTCTCTTCCCCTCTACCTAATGGGAAACTTCTCAGGCTTGTCTGTATATCCTTGATTCAGTTTTCTACAATGCCGATTCTGCTAATTACTGCTAAAGAAGATTAAGGTTCTTCTTTTCAGTTGTATTTTCAGTTTCTACGAAATTTATTTCTTATTCCACCCATCTCTCATACTTTGTACGTTATTATATCCTCAAACTAGTCTAGGCTCTTTTTGGTTTTCTTGCTTGGTTCATAAGAGCATTTAAAAAAAAATAATTAGTATTTTTATTATGATATTGTGGGTTACAGTTAAGGGTTAGGTATACAAATATGCTTCGTTCAGGCACCCTTGTTGATAAGAGGTGTCTCCCCGTCCCCAGACAGATATTTACTACCATTAATCCTCTCTCCCTTCCCCTGCCCCCCCATAGTTTCTCACCATTGTCAGTCATTTTCTTATAGTATTATGTTGGATGTTCAAGGTCCACTATATGAGTGAGAACATGTGATACTCAAATCTTTGTTTCTGTGAGAGGTCACAGTCTTATAGACTCTAGCTCCATCCAGGTTGCTGCAAAATTCATGATTTTGTTCTTTTTATGGCTGCATAGTATTCCATCGTGTATATGTACCATATGTTTCTAAGCCCGTCCTCTTTTGATGAACAGCATGGTTGGTTCCATGATCTTGCTGTTGTGAACAATGCTGCGATAAACATACATGTGCAGATATCTTTTTTATAGAGTGATTTGAGTTCTTCAGGGTATATTCCCAGTAGGGGGATTGCGGGATCATATGGGAGGTCAATATTTAGAGCTTTTAGGAATTGCCACATTGTTTTCCACAGAGGTTGCACTAGTTTGTACTCCCACTAACAGTATAGAAGTGTTCCCTTTTTGCCACACCCTCTCCAGCAACTGTTATTTTTTGAGTTATTGATAATTGCGATTCTGACTGGAGTTAGGTGGTATCTCAATGTGGTTTTGATTTGCATCTTCCTGATGGTTAGTGAGGTTGAACATTTCTTCATGTGTCTGTTGGCTGCTCAGATGTTTTCCTTTGAGAAGTGTCTGTTCATATCTTTTGCCCATTTTATAATGGGGCTGTTTTTTTTTTTTCTTTTCAGCATGTATGAGTTCCTTGTAGATCCAAGATGTTAAGCCTTTGTCAGACCTGGAGTTGGCAAATACAGTCTGTAGGCTACAGACTAACCAACTCCCAGACAAAAAAAACTAAAACACAATGATGTGAACATACAAGCTAACCAACCACCTTATTGGTGTGCTGTTCCTCTATACAAAGATATGGTTTACAGAGAAGAGAAAAGAGAAGAAAGGGAAGAGAAATAAAAGGAACAAAACAGTAGGAATGAATCAAGTCATTAAACAAACAGAACCAATCGAGCACACACTGAGACTTTTCGTTTAAGTCCAATATCCTTTAAGCTCTGATTTCTAACTGTCTTCTCAAGTTGATAAATTTATTCACAGTTAGGGTAAGTTGCCGCTGGTCTGCTGTGAAGGACAGTTCAGATCACCACTCAATTCACCACTCAAATCGGGCCTGTGTCTGTTTTTCAAGTTTGTTTGTGACATTTCGGGGTTGTTCCCTTGAATCACCAGCAGGTGGTGCTATCTCGTAGCCCCAGAGGGGTTGGAGCCAGACAGGAGCCAGGCAGAGGCTGGAGATGGGAGCCAGCCTCAGGGCACACAGGAGGAGAACCACGGCTGGCAGGACATCATGGTGGCAGCAGATGTGACAGTGATCCCAGCAGATCTTACCTGCAGGGGCTTCAAGGACTGATGTCGTGGATTGCCTCAGGCATGGGTGGCGTGATGTGCTATGGCCACCACAGAGGCCGCAGCGGGGCCAGCGGCAGCTGTGTCTGTGGTTGCAGTGGCTGTCCAGACTGCTGTGATGCCCCAGCGGTAGCAACCGCCGAGCTCCATGTGAAGAGCAGGCTGCCGATGTTGGGATCCGCAGCCCCTGGGGAGAGAGCCAGAGACCCTCTGCATTCTCCTTTGTGGTGAGTCTCATAGACCAGGCTGCCCCATCACCATCTTGCCAGAAGTCTCTCCAGAGCATTTTTTAATTTGAGAAAATTAAAGACTATTTTGTGGTTGGATGTGTTTCTGGGTTTTTTCTTGGCTATACATGAATTTTCAGAGAAGAGTGTGTCTCTAAATTGCTTCAAATTGAAATTCACTTTTTAAAAACTTTAATTTTTTTGATAGACTCCATGTAATAGCTGATTTTTAAATTTTTCAATCCATCATTTAGAAATAAGAGTTATTTTCCAGACACTTGTTTTTTAAGTCACAAATTGCTTTTTCTCTACCCTATCTTGAAACATCAAATCCTTATTTTGGTTTAGAGTTGAAAGCCAGACGTTCCAAACTCTATTCCAAGTGCCTCATGGAATTTCATAATAATAATAGTCATCATGTACATAGTATTTACTGTATTTTGGGCATTATTCCAAGAACTATGCATATTTTCACTTACTTGATCCCTCCAAAAGCCCTACAAGATAGTTACTAATACCATCCCTATATTACAGATGAGATAATTGAGGAACAGGAAGCTAAGTAGCATTTTGAGAGCACACAGCTAATAAATGGGAGAGCTAAGATCCTAACCCAGGCTGATTTTGCCTAGACTCTACTCATATAGTTACCTAATACAGCTTATCTTCCCATGTTGACTTCTCTCTTCTTCTCTCTTTCTTGTATTAGAGGTTCATAAAGTTTTTGGATCTCAGTCATCTCAAGGAAAAAAACAAACAAAAAGTTTTCACTAAAATGTAGCCACATTTTTGTATATGGTGTCATGCAATCTTGTATACAGAGGATTTCTGGACCCTCTAGGTTTAGATTCTCTGTTCTCATGGGTCAAATACAAAGTATACTGGCTTGGAAGCACTCCAATGCCAAGGCTGTTTCTCCTGTTCTTGATGATTCCTCAAGACATTTCATCTACTTTCTCTTTAACATCCTGCTTAAATGCTTTCTAGAAATTGTATCCCACTAGCTGAAGAGGTCTTGATGGGATAAAATGGACAATGACATTTGGATAATCCCCAGACCAAGCACTCATGAGGTAAGGAAAATTCGGACTCACTTTCTGTAGATTATTGATTCAAGGCAACAAAAAAGGTAATAGAATGTTAATGGTTTTCCTAAATTAGTCAAGACATCTAATATTCTTTCCAGTAATTTAATAAGAGCTTGTCATGAATTGCATTTTTATTAACTACAAGAACAGTTGGACACCGGGCTCAGTGGCTCAGCCTGTAATCCCGCACATTTGGGAGACTGGTGTGAGTGGATTGCCTGAGCCCACAGGTTTGAGACCTGCCTGGGCAACTTGGCGAGACCTCATCTCTACATAAATCAAAAATTAGCCGGGCATGGTAGCACGCCCCTGTAGTTCCAGTTACTTGGAAGGCTTAGGTGGAAGGATCACCAGAGCCCAGCAGGTCAAGGCTGAGGTGGCCGGGAGCGGCCACTGCACTCCAGTCTGGGCGACAGAGTGAGACTCCAACTCAAAAAAAAAAAAACAAAAAAAAAATAGTGGGACAATGTGTGGTTTCACTTTTACTGTACTATGAACTTGTACACTGTTTCTTATGATCTCACTTACATATTAGTAGAAATGAAGGCAATTACTGCTCCCAGGGGTGGGTCATGAAGGTTATGTCATTTTTGGTCAAAACCAGGTGAACACACAGCATGGTATGGGCAGGTATGTTGTCATGGAGGAAAAACCTGTCACCCGTTTGCCACAACTTGGAACTTTTCTTCTGCAAGTCGTGATTCAACCTTCTAAAAACTTTCAGATAAAGGTAAAGAATCATCATTCCTGTTTTACATAAGAGACTAAGATGCTTCCATGGTCTTGCAGCTAGAAACAGAGAGAGAGCTTTTGAAAAGTATGTTATGCTGTCTACAGCAGAATTGTGGCCCAGAAATCTACAGGAACAGATTTAATGTCCTTGAACCAGATCATTTTATAAAGATATTGAAAAACAGAAAATTGTTAGCTAGTGGCTCCTGGTTCAGCAGTGTCATGGAGAGGTGTGTAGGGTTTATAAAGAAGTTTTTGAATAGGTGGCTTATATATGAATAAATTTCAAAACTTTATATCTTTTGAGTTTTATTATAGTGTGTCTTGGTGGAGACATCTTTGCAATATTTGGTGTTCTCTGGGCTTCATGGATTTGGATGTTCATTTGTTTCTCCAGATTTGGGATTTTTTTAAAAAAAATCAAGTTTCAGCCTCTTTCTGAAATACCCAAAACTGTCAAATGGTTCATTTGACAGATCCCATATTTCACATAGGCTTTCTTCACTCTTTTTTATTCTTTGTGTTCCTCTAAATGGGTAATTTCAAATAACCTGTCTAAAGTTCATTAATTCTTTTATTTTCTTGAAAGTCTGTTGTTGAAGCTCTCTATGGAAATTTTCAATTTAGTCATCTTATTCTCTAGCTCCAAAATGTGTTTTTTAAAATGATTTCTATCTGATTTTGCTCATGTATTGTTTTCTGATTTCATATAGTTCTCTGAATTCTCTCATGCCTCACCGAGCTTATTCAATAATATTATTTTGAATTATTTGTCAGATAGTTCATAAACTTCCATTTCTTTAGGGTTGGTTACTGGTTCTTTGTTTTGTTTCCCTGGTGATATTATGCTTTCTTGATTATTCATGGTCCATATGGCCATGAGTTAGTGTCTGCACAGTTGAGAAAGTGGGCACTTATTCTGGTCTTTACAGACTGGTTTCAACAGAGAAAACCCTTTGCCAGTTAGTTCATCCAGAGATCCTGGCCACGCCATATGATGTGGTCCATAGGCAGGCTAGTGTGACACCTGGGTCTGAATCAGTGGACCTAGAGTCTACATGTGGGAGCAAGCCTGAAGTATAAATTCTCTGGCACTTCAGTCTAGAGTTTAAGTTCTCAGGTACTATCCTAGAGTATGAGGCTGTGGGGGACTACTTTTTGCTGGGTTTTACTGAGAGGGGGCTTGTGTTGGAGTACAGGATGAATCCAGTTACCATATCACTTTACTTTTCCCATTGCAAGAGCTATCTGAGCTGTGATGCCTAGGGTTGTGGAGGGGTGACATGGATAATGTGAAACTCTCCTTCCCATTCTCTTTAATCTACCTTTTCTTAATTCTGTGCTATACCAAGATGCTGTAATCTTTCATTTTGTTTCCTTACCTCTTTTGAAGGTATTTTTGTGTGTGGATAGAATTCAAATTGATGTTTCTGTGAGGTGCTGAGCAATGGGTCATCTTATTCTGCTACCTTACTGACATCATTACTTATCTTGGTGTCACACAGAGCTGTCAGACATCTGAGGTCTTGATAGAGGCAGGTTGCTGACTACTACTATTACTTCTTTTTAGGTGGGTGAAGGATGCCCTAATTTCAAGTCATCCTGGAGTTGGATCTGCTGCAACTGGCCTCTCTGCATGTGTCCAGGGTCTGGAAAGGAGCACCAGCTAAGGCAGAGGCCACAAGATAAAAGCCAAACTGTCCCTTGAGGAATTTCTTAGTAACTTTAATTCTTGAGCTTCTATCACCTATCTATCTCTTTACTAAATTTTGGTCATAAGATTAATTTTGATTGAATTTAATAAGCCTTTATGTCTTTTTAAAAAAATATGATACTTAATATAGAAACTAAATATATTTTAACTTGCAGAGTTTACTTTAATATCTAATGGGCACAAAACAACTTGGACAACTTATAATTTTTGTATATTAACTGATTTACCTGTTATCTGCATGTCTCATGGCCTGCTTTTCTTCCCAAATGAAAATAGCTTCATTGTTTTTATTATGACACATTTATTGTAAAAGTTCAAACCATAGAAATATGAATAAAAATAAAAAATCTCCTGAAGTTTACCAGCCATAGTTATTAATTTATTGTATTGGGAAATATCTAGTAAATAGATGCGTGTGCCTACACATTTAAATATATTTTGAATAAATGCAGTAGTTATATTTTGAACCTATTTTATACACTGCCTTTTTAGCTCAAAATGGTTATATGACATTTAATATCAGATAGTATCGGTTTAGGTTATCATTTCTGATGACTATAGAGTAATGCATTGGATTAAAAAAATACTTAAATAGACTGACCTTATAATTTAATTTTCAAAATGATACAGTTTGGGAGCAAAAGGGAACACTATTTATAATCATGACAGGATGAAAGCTGTGAAATTGAATTGTCCTAGGACAACCAAGATATAAGACTTCACTGTATTTAACCAATTCCATAATGATGGATATTCAAATTGCTTCTTGTCCTTGTAATGTTATAACACCATGATGAATTTTCTGTATTTTATCTGTATATGTGCATGCTTATCTGATCATCAATTTAGTGAATGTTTCTGGATATAATTTCTGAGTCAAAAGGTATACACAACTAAAACTTTAATAAATGTTTTAAAAATATTCTCCAAAAGTTTATACATGTTTACACTCCCACAAAAAGTACCAAAGGGCATATTTTCCCCACATTATTTTCAAAATAGATATAATTAGTCCACTTACTTTTTGCTAATCTAATAGGTGAAAAGTAATATCTTGGTTTTTAATTTTCTTATTTTTGTCTTTGATTAGCAATTTTTGTAACAATTTAGTGCCAATTTGTATGTATATGATAATGTATGAGTAATAAGGGGGAAAGGGGAAGAGAAAGAGAAGTTGTCATCTGTTCTTATACTTCACTCATTTTTCTTTGGAGCTTTTTTTTTTTTTTGGTCTAATTGATCTGTATGAATTTTTGTGTAAATGAGTAACTATCTTCTTATGAGTTAGTATTATAATTTTTTTTGGCACTCAGGCTTTGAAATCAAACCAAACTTATTGCAAACTCTAGTCCTAGAATTACTAGCTCTGAGATTTTGAGCAAGATCACTGAGATTTATATAGCCTTCATTTGAAGACGGGATATGCAAAGTTGTTGGAAGGATTAAATGAGATGATACATATAAATGCTAAAACATCACTTGCCAATTAATAACAATAAAGGTAGCTACTAATATAATTGTTATCAAAATTTTGTTGCAGATATATATTTCCATTATATCAGTAGCACTTTAAATAGTTTAAGCTATTTTATGCCATTCAGAATTTCTTGCTTTTTACTTAAAAGTCAGCTAATTGGTCAGTATTTTTCTTTATAGTTTCTTAATTTTAATGTAATTTCCTATAAATAATTTTTTTGTTCCTCTCTCATAAAAAAATCATTACTTATATTTTCTTCTAAAGTTTTTATGGCTTGAGTTTTGCATTTTGAGTCACCTAAATTTAATTTGCTATTACTGGTAACATAGAGATATAGTTTTAATTTTTGTTCCAAATGACCAGACAGTTGCCCCTACTTCTATTAAAAAATCAATTGCCATTCTCATATTTGAATGAACCGTTTTGTCACTCACTAAATTATATTTGAGTCTATTTCTGAACTCTCTACTCATTAGTTTATTTATTTCTGCTTAATAATCTTACATTTTCCATCTCATTCTACTGCTTTTATCCCATCCAACCTCCTTCCACATTTCCACAGACTTTACAGCTGTACCAGACTCTAGTTTCCCAAATACATCTTCCTATATTTCACACTTTCATACTTAAATACTCTCATTCAGTTTGCCTTAAATGTTTTCTCCTCTTCCAGCACACATACTTATCATATAACTCTTTCATGTCTTCAAAACTCAGTTCAAACACTACTTATACTAAGCAGTTTTTTTTCTTATAGCCTCATCACGTTTTGCTATCTTTCTTCTGGACTCTTACAGAACTATATCAATATTTCTACCAGGGTAGTTTTCACAAGATAATCATTGATTTACGTATATTGATTGATTGTATACCTCTTCCTCTAGAAAGTGTCCAGAAACAGTGCCTTATTCAACTTATATCCCCAGTGCCTGAAGCTTAGTGGGTGCCCAATAAATATCTTTGTGATCAGTAAATGTCTTCAAGTGAATGAGTAAGTTTATTCTATTAAATGTTGTAAAATGTTCAGTGAAAGAGAAAACATGATATTTCCTTTAATATAATTTAAAGCAGTTTCAATCAAAGGCCTGAGCCATGTGGTAACTTATAGAAGCCAAAGAAGTGAACAAATGTTTCCCTTTTGTTGATATCAGTTAGAAAAGAGAAGTGGATGATTTTATGGCCAAAGGTAACCTTTTTCTGTACAAAGCACTTTTTAAGATATATGCTCAGAAGAGGGGTGCAGGAACAAGGTGCATTTATTCACTTGGTTTTACTTTTTTTCTTCTTGTTATTGACCCTGAAAACAGAATTCAAATATTGGTGTGGAGAATATGAGTTTGATAGAAAGTGTCTCCCTTTGGGAACACAGAGGGACATTGGACTTCAGAGGCAGTGGAATGGCATTGTAGGGTAGAAAAAGTTCACCTGTGGCCCTAGTGATGGGGAATTGAGTAGCGGAGACTTGAAAAGTATTTATGCAACAGTCATTGCTTAGAATAGTGAATCTTTTACAGCCAGAACAAACAAGCAAGGAAGCAAACAGCCTCTAAAACATAAACAACAAAAGGGTTGTATCTGAGTCAGAGAATTTATATCCCAAAATTATTTCTGATTCTGAGAACATAATTATTTCATTCAACAAATATTTAAGTCCATATGATATGCCCGAGATTGTTTTAGGCTCTGAAGCTATAGCAAAAAGCACAACAATGTCCCTGCCCTTGTTGAAATTACAGAGTGTCCTGTGTTTGGTCTTGTGAGGAGAAATGGGTCAATGATCTAAATTAAAAGTAGGATTATGTGGAGGGTAAGTAATATATGTTTGTATTCTTTTTCTTGTTCTTTGTATACTATAATTAAGACACTATTAAGTGATTTATATTTCAATTACTACTTATCTTCTAAAAATATCTTGTTAATGCTTTATTTCCATTTGGTGCACCCACCCATTAGTGTGCGTGTTCATTCTATAGCAATTCCCTACTGATATTATAGGTTTGACTGCTTGGGGAGACAAAGAGGCTTTTCTAAAGTGGTTCTCAGGGCAACCCCTTTGGGTCTCCTCCCACTGTGGGAGCGTCTCTGTCCTCTCAACAAATTCTGCTTTCTCAAGATAAATAAAAAATACACAAATAAAGTGATTTTTGAATGCTGGTGTAGAAGAGAATCTGGCTGGGGTTTTAAAAAATGGGCCACATGAAGTCCAATCCCCAATAGTGCATAGTAAGTCCATGTAACAAGCATGTACTTGTACCCATGAATCTAAAATTTTTAGGTCTGATCCATCAGGGTAAAAGTGGTAAGCTGAGTTTTATAAGTGTTCCACTCTCCACCCTATTCAAAGAGCCATTAAATCATTAATAGCCATATGAATCATGCCAATGATGTCATGCCTTTTCCCACATGTGTATATACCTTTATCTTTGCTTGTGATTCAAAATTGTGTATATACCTTTACCCTTGCTTGTGATTCAAAATTGTGATTGAAGATGACACCTTGACTTACAAAATGAGTTGTTGGTGTTTGGACAGGTCTTTTTCCCCCCAAACCTACACAGATTTAAACCTACACAGATACTAACATGTTGATTGCTTTAGTTAAATAACCATTCCAGTGATGTTCTGAGAAAATAATTTTTGTTTTACTCTATAGAGACTGTGAAAATCACATATTAATATGAAATACTTTTATATTGTCTATGCATTTTATAGACAGTATATATAGTTTTGATTATCATCAGCTAGTAATATCTATCATCTCCAAACAGTCAGATTTACAGATGACTAGCATGTAGTTCAAGAGTTAAATTTTTAGGTCTGATCCATCAGGGTGTAAGTGGCAAGCTGAGTTTTATATGTGTTCCACTCTCCACCCTATTTAAAGAGCCATTAAATCATTAATAGCCATATGAATCATGCCAATGATGTCATGCCTTTTCCCGCATGTGCATATACCTTTACCCTTGCTTGACTGGTAAATCAATTTCTCTCTCTCTCTCTCTCTCTCTCTCTCTCTCTCTCTCTCTCACACACACACACACACACACACACACATACACACACACACCCCAATATGCTAACATAGACTCATATAAGCACAAAATATCTTCTCTTTAGATTTTTGTTGAACTCATCTCATTCTTTATAAAACAATTGGCATGACAACTGAAAGGAGAATTTGAAAGAAATATTTTTCTTCCTCTACTCCTCTCTGGCTGCTTCCCAACAAACTAAGCTATGCAGTTCTGGATTCTGTCTGACACATCTTAACTACTGACATTTAGCAGATGCTCCTCTAAGAAATGGGGGAGGGTGAAGGTGAAGCAGGGGTGTGATATAAGTAATTAGACTAACGATGTCTCAATTATCAAGATGTTCCCACAGTGTCCCCTTCTGTTAGCAAATCTGGAGCAGGCAGCCAGCCTTTAGGAAAGGAAATGTTGAGTAAAAAGATACATTGATTTCGATCTACAATAGAATGAAGTCAGAAACTTAGACAGGAGCTAAGAATCTAATTTTTAAATCCCAAAAAGGGTCAGACAGTTTCCATCTTTAATTTACATGAGATCACCAAACTGGTAAAAAAAAAAAAAAAAAAAAAAAAAAAAAAAAAATATATATATATATATACACACATACACTTAGCTCTGCAACCCCCTCTCACCTCCAGCCTTTTGCCATGGCTAATGTGATCATATGATTATCTCCATTAATGTTAATGTTAAATTGTTTGCCCACTTTCTCTGTGGATCTTAAAATTATTTACACTTTGGTAGAGTACAAAGAAGATCAGGTTTTATTGCTTAGCTCAAAACTTTAACTTATTCCATTTCTTTAAAAATAACTATGCCCAGAAAGTGGACTGCATCACTGTAATATGGAAATTAAAAATACTAACTATAGTCTGCCTGGCCTTTTGAACATATAAACTTGGGAGTAGTTAATTGCTAACTATTATTCACTGCTTGGACTTGAAAGTAAAGAAATAAATATTCATCAAGAGAGAGCAAGCATGTAGAAAGCCAAAGAGAGAAAACAAAAGATATTCTGAGTTCAAAAATGCATGCCAGCCCAGGCTAATTCCTGGAGCCTTGCTGAAGCCTTTCCTTGGTGTCTAAGAGATGTTCCTACACACATGGGCAAGATTTGAAAATTGGCAAAAAAGATTTTTGGATATCACTTCAATGAAATGCTGGAGCCTCCAAGGACTGTCTGGTACCATAGTGGTGTATGCCTTCATTTTATTTTGTGTGTAGCTAAGCTATTTTACAACTCTGAATAGAAGTTAACTTATAGAAAACTAATAGTAATGCAAATGATTTCTATCCTTAGACATGCAAATTTTGTCTGGTAGAATGAAATAGATTATCAACCTGTGGACATTATATAGTGACCAGTTTTATTAGCTTTATATCCATTTGTAAATTTGTAAAAAACTCTTTCCTTTCTTTTGGATGTAGCCACCAGAGATATTGCTTTTTTTTAAGGTAATGATTTTCGACTTCGTTGTCTTTAAGTTCACTGCACACAGAATGCAAAATTATAATTTTTGATGACTTCAATATTGTCAGTTGTAGCATTTTCTATATGACTATAAGAATGTGGTACTCTGAGTGCCCTTTTGAACCAGCTGTAACTACTATTTCCTTTATTAATTAATGAGTTAAATAAAATCTTTGATATAATTATATCATATCTGTATGTCATGTTTATATTTCTTCATAATAAATATCCCTTGTCATCCTTTTTCTAAATCCCCCTTTAATTTAGTTAGACAGCTGTGCAACTTGTAATACCAGAGAATTCTATTTCATAGAGCACCTTTCTTGTTTGTTCTTTTTTGTTTGTTTTTTCAATCTACTTGAAAAATAATGAGAAGGTTATTTTGAGGCTTTAAGGTTAGAATAAATCAAAGCATGCCTAAAGAAATGAAATATTCATTTTGAGAGTACCATATACATATTAGGGACTATTGCTAATGAACAGAATTGAATGATATTTAGAGAAATGTCATTAAGCTCTGGTGACATTCCTTCTTATTGAATGTAATCACCACAGGTAATTTTTTTTTAAGGCAATGATTTCAAGCTTGCAATCTTTAAGTATACTGCACACAGAATGCAAAATTCTAATTCTGATGACTTTTTCAATATTATTATCAGTTTCCAAAGTTCCTGTTATTATAATAGCACCCCATACAGAACTATTATAATTTCCAAGATGGTAGTTTATTTTATTTTATATTCATTTTCTGTGTGTTTGCTTTTTGATGCCTTAGTTTCAGAAAGAAGCTATATCAAAGAACCCACTGCAGGATGAGCCACAGATGCCGTCATGCTTTGCACTGTGTGTCAATATTGTTAGGTTCAGTCTGGCTCTTCTAGATTATCTTCTAGATAATCCTATGTACCCTATTCCATTTAGAGGCCCATAGCCTCATAGCTAGTGGCTCTGATGAGTATAATTCCAGCAATCTGGTAGTGTCACTGCACAAAATATTCAAGAGTCTGAATTTGATGCATGTAGGCTTTAGAGACTCCTGTTATTTTGGCATTTTAATATCAAAATCTCTCTTAAGACAGATGATTCTACCTGCTGTGAAATTAAGAGTAGAGCCTAGAATGGAATCAGTGTATGTTAGATTAAAAATCCCAACGAGGCCCCCCAAAATGCTGGGTCAGACCCGAGAAGGGTGTGTAGAATCTGGTGCCACATGAAAGATGCAAAGAATTGCACAGAAGTTAGATTGGAAAGTATAATTTATTTAGAAAGTAAATTAGAGATAAGAGAGAGAGGAGATTCACCTCCCCAAGGTAGAAGAGGGGGCCAAAACTAAGAAACATGGCAGCCATAAATTAAAGAGCCACATAAACACACTAGAATTGAACAAAGCAATGGCCAATGGAGAGAGAGAGAGAGAGAGAGAGAGTCACATCTCCAAGGTAGGCAAGGGGGCCAAGGCTTAGGAAAACATGGCCTAGCCACAGCTCAAAAACCACATGGCCAGAGTAAAGTTTAGCAAGGCAATGGCTAGAAAGTAAATAGAGGGAGAGAGAGAGAGACTCACCTCCTCAAGGTAGGAGTTGAGACCAAAGCTAGGAAAACATGGTGCCATAGCTCAAAGAGCCACATAGGCACACCAGAGTTTAACAAAGCAATGGCCAGTGGCTGCTTCAGTTTGAATCCTTTTGAACTTTCCCTTTGATGGGGGCAGGTCATTAAGGTGATTGGGTGGGTGGTCTGCTCCACTTCATGATGAAGGGATAGGTAAACAAAGGTACTAATGTCAGGTGATGGATGGCAGGCAGATGGATGAGTTAATTATAATTATATGACTGCTGCCATGGTGATGGGGTCTGTCTGTGTTATGAAGTTCACAAAGGGCTAACTTGGGTCTTATGGGCGGAGGCAAATATTGAAATAGAAAAGTGAATTAATACAAAATAAGCTGGGAAGGTGTTATAAAACAATTATCAATAGCTATCTCTGAGAAACCGGCTCTGTACTTGGCTAGTAATTAGAGGGTAAATTAAAGTAAACTGCTAGAAAAACATGACAAAGTGAAGCAACGTTAAAACGTCTGCTCATTGGGTATATTAACTCCATGTTATGTCCTTTCATTTCCCCCTTTTGTTATTTTAAAATATTCCTATTTATACTTGGGAACAGGGATGAAGGAGAATCTTTTGTGACTGCTTCCTGCTGGATAGGTATATAGAGATGTGCCTACCTGTCTAGAATAAGAGGAAGAGATGAGAGGACAGAGACCAAGGGAATTGCTAAGTATCTTCAGTATCTGTATACACAATACTGTGAATAAGTGTATAATATTATAATTAATATTACTATAATAAAAACCATATGAGACTTTGATGTCTGACAAAATATATTTATAGTTACCCCAGTAAGCTTGACTCCCACTATAAGAGTCCAGGTAGTGTTTACTGTTGCACCAGTGAACTCCTTAGGCCATATATGGATGTCCTTACAGTTTGTCTTCAAATTTCTTTGAGCTTTGTGATAAGAATTTACAGACAATTATAAGGGATTTTGTTAATAAGGACTTTAACAAGGAACTACAGCTACTTTGAGAAAGTTTGAAGACATTTAGTTAGGTTGAAGTGTACATCATAGGAAATAATAATGAACAAGAGAATTTAAAACAGATGATATGGGTGAGAGAAGTGTAGATTCCAGGCAACCTCCACTCTAGGGATGGGAGATTAATATCTCTTCACTTTTGATGAAAGGAGTGGGAGGAAGGGTGTTATTGACTTTCTGTCTTTGACAGGAAAATATTTTCTTAAAGTTTAACAAAAATAATTAGTAATAATTTAAACTGAAAATCATTTTGTCATTCATCCTACGATTAGTGCCTGGAAGGGTGTTTTAAAGCTATTAGGAATTTGGCACTAAAAAGCGCTATAGCTGATCACAAACCTCTGTGAGTGACTGAGATCACAAATACCATTTTAGGTTTTATGATAGATGTTGTTTACAAAAACAATTGACCTGATCTGCAAGCAGTTCAGAAGGAGGGTGTGGGGTAGGTGTGGTTTTGTTTCTTAACTCACCCTAGAGAGACTGAGTTGAGAACTTGAAAAGTTTAAGTATTAAAGGTTTTAGAAGCATAATGTCATAATACGGAATTACAGGTCCCTGTAAATTGCTTATTTAGCCAAAGTGACAGTCGAAAGATTTTGAAAGGTAAAAAAACAAGCAAAAAAATTCCACTTTGCTTATTCAAAAAGTAAAAAAAATAAAAATCTTCATGTTTTTGTAACAAAGATGGTGGGAGTGGGGTGACTAACTTAATTTGCCACCCCCCACTGTTGTTTATAGGAGAAAATTGTTTTGGAGATTGTTCATTAAGAGGCTCTGTTTTGGTCTTTGAGTAGCATGTTGACCTAGAATTAGGGTAATTGATATTAATGGTAAATTCATGGAACTTTTTACATTTGTAATTTGAATTAACCTTTAGTAGCTTTAATTAAGACAAGACTATATGATTCCAACATGGATGACTGGGACCAAACAACTGTCACCTGTGTTAATTAAGAAATTAATTTGAGATTCCCCACTCTAATATTCAACTGGGGTTTATTGGGTGATGGTGAGCCAGTGCCAGGCACTTTAGCAGATTTCCAGGCCTTCTTAAATGGCCACCATTTCTGAACCAGGTGTTCTCTCTTCTCTTCAGAAGAGAGCATACTTGCTTCCCAATAGCTCTCTGGCTGCGTAGTGGACAAGGTCCTGAAGGTTTAGGCCTCTTTGGGGCAACTATGCTTCTAGTGTCCCTGCCCCCACTCCTGCCCCGAGATTGTACCTATAGCAACGGAGACCACTCTTCTAAGCAGGGTTGTTCTTACCAGGTCTCTGATAGGCAATGGGAGTTTTGTCACTAATGGCAACTACCAATTAGGATGCCTCTTTGGTCCTCTGGTTCTGCAGTCTTCCATGTTGGCACCCTGTTGTTCCTCTAATGTCTCAACTGAAAAAAAAAAAACACCTCAAAAGTTCTTTTTTAATTGTGTGTGTATATATACAAATATATATGAGATTCTGATTATGTCTCTGTAATGGTCTGACGTTAAACCCTTTAGAGTGAACAGACCACATGGATGTGAAATGGTCTGTCTTTACTTGTTTCCAATTATGAACAGGCACATTTGTTAAGCTCCTTTATGAATTGCCAAATTACAGTCTTAGTTGTGAGGTGTGGACAATTAGGTGGGAGTGGTCAGTTCCCATCCTCATTGTGCCCATGCAGAGTACCCAGTATTGTGTCTGTCCACAGAAGTACTAGGCTTAGTAAAGTGACTTATCTAGTGGGAATGGCTAGTTCCCATACCTTATCATGTTATGGAGAGAGTATTTAGTATTTAAAGCATTACCTGTTCTGAAGTGAGGGGAAGCTAGTCAGGTGCGGCAAGCCTGACTTAACAAATGCTAGTGTTATTTGGTACAAACGTTTCTGCATATGGTAAAGTTGCAGTTAAGATTTTACTAGAGCACTTGCATGTTTTGTTGGAAAAGCAGATTAAAACTATGATAGGCTTTTTTGTTTTCTCCTGCAAGTTAACAGAATTAATTAACATGTGATCCTTTTACTTTTTTGTCCAAGAGAAGGACTGGTAGTTCCACTTGAGATCTAATTTGAAAGCGAGACCTATTATAGAAAAAAAAAACAAAACAAAACATGAACTTCACTATCTTTTTGTCCCAGCCACCTCCCTGAGGGGAGACCAGTTAAGCTATGGTGGAAGCCTGAGAGGGTTTTCCAAGAAGATGTGGTGGAGAAAGATGGGGGGGAGATGGTGCACATGGTTTGACTTTACTGCAGCTATAGCAGCAGCCACCAGGTGGTTATCAGGTAGTGGGGGAGGGGGACAAGAAGAGAAGAGGCTAGAGTCAGCCACTATGACCATCGGTGCTGGCCTCTCCTCTAGAAATAAAGTTGGGTAGAAATGGAAGAAGATAAAAAGAAGGAAGAGCAGAAGGTGAAACTGACCAAGGATGGAGTAGCAAAGGCAGGTTACAAGAGACAGGGGTAGTTAAATTGGCTGGGTCAGTGTCTGAGTTGTTGAGAGAAAGCAGGAAAGAGATAAAATAACTTAAGAATTAATAGAGAATGTGTCACAGGAAAAACAATGGGTCCATATGTGCCATTTTGCAAACCTCGGATCATTGCCCTTGTGGTAGTAATAGAGGTCATGTTGAAGAAGAGTATCATAGACAAGATTCCTGCCTTGGGCCCACCTCCTAGTTGCCTAGACAATGTTGAGGAGATATTTAGGGAAGGATGCTCCTCTCTAGTGAGAGGATCCTGAGATGTTTTAGAATGCATTTCAATGAGGCCAGGCCTTAACTACGCATTTTGGGTTTCCCATGAGTAGTAATCCTAGAGAGGAAGAGGGATTGGTCTTAAGAACAGTCCCTGAGAGGGAAACAGAGAGAGAGAGAGAGAGAGAGAGAGAGAGAGGGAGAGAGAGAGAGAGATTGAGAGAGAGAATGCAGAGGTCCCTGGGCACCAGCACAAACCATCCATGCCCTCAGCTGGTGTCTCAGGCAGAGGATCGGTGGAATTAACTTGAGTATATGGGTAATGAGTGAGAGAGGGCATCTCCTCAGCCCCTGAACCCACCAGAGGCAGCACTACTGTTGCAGAGGGTCCCAGGCCCTAGTAGAAGGCTGCTCCAAGATGCGCACTTGGGAAACTTGACCAAGATTTCTGCAGAGAGCCCCAGACCCCAGTAAGAAAAACTCTCAAGTGGACCAGAAAGCCAGCCACTTGGGTCACATTTAAAGACCTCTTAGCAAGGAATAGCTTAGCTCCTGGAGAGAATGATTGATTTTGAGAGCAGTTCAAGCCGTTCAAGAGGCCAACTAAAGAGACACACTCTGGGGCTCTTCTTTCACATGGGCAGCAGCAACAGTAGCCTCCTTGTGCTCACTTTCTGGCCTTCTAGCAAGGGATGAGGTCATGGTGATGATGCAGTTTCATACCAGACAAGGCTGAGGTGATAGGGAGAGGTCCATTTGATGTAGCTTATCGTGGGCAATAAGAGTAAGAGTGAGTAGTAGAGAAAGAGAGACAAGCACCTTGTCTCTCTCCATAGAGAGACTCAGGTTGGAAAAGAAGAGAGAGCGAGCAAGTGAGAGAGAGAGAGAGAGAGAGAGAGAGAGAGACAGAGGGAGGTAAAACTCAATGGGACCTCCAAAAATGTTATGTTAAAAATCCCATGGAGGCTTACAACAATGTTAGGTCAGGCCCGATGACAGTGTGTGTGATTGGGTGTCATGTGAAAGATGCAAAGAATCACACAGAAGTTAGATTGGAAAATAAAGTTTATTTAGAAAGTAAATTAGAGACAACAGAGAGAGGAGATTCACCTCCCCAAGGTAAGGAAGGGGACCAAAGCTAAGAATCAAGGTGACCATAGCTTAAAGAGCCATGTGGACACACTAGAGTTTAACAAAGCAATGGCCAATGGGGGGAGAGGTAGAGGATGAGGCCAAATCTTAGGAAAACATGGCCTGGTCATAGCTCAAAGAACACATGGCTAGACCATAGCTTAGTAAGGCAATGGCTAGAGAATGAAAAACAGTGTGAGAGAGAGAGAGAGAGAGAGAGAGAGAGAGAGAGAGAG
>NW_007245733.1:0-3234 GCF_000164805.1 Carlito syrichta
TGCAGTCTTGGTCCGTTCAGAGAATCTCACCAGTTCACCTATGCCGTCGCCATCTTGCCCTGTCTCACAAGGGAATTTTTAAGCTATAAAATTTTCATTAAGGACTGCTTTATTGCACCACATAAATTTTGATATGTATACTTACATTTTTTCATCACGTTGGTGATTTTTAATTTGACCTATAAGTTATTTAAAAATGTTTTTAAAATATTTATGTATTTTCTAGATATATTTCTGATTTCTAATTTAATGCCATTGAAGTCAGAGAATATACTCTGTGAGATTTTGATTTTTTAAAATTTATCGAGATAGCATGTGGTCTTTCTTAGTGAGTGTTCCATGTGCATTGGAGAATAATGTGATTTTCAATATCGAGTGTATTATTTTATACAAGTTGGTTAATAGCATGGTTCAACACTTCCATATTCATATGTGTGCTTGTTTTATCAGTCACATAGTGTGAGGTGTTAAAGTCTTCTAATTCTGACTGTTTACTTTTTTCTTTAATACTGTTAATTGTTGTTCAATTGTTTGAGAACTTTGTTATTAGATCATTCACATTTAAGATTATTTTCTTTTCTTAATGAGTTGACTTTTTTGTTATTATGAAGTACTTCTCTTTATTTTAGGTAACACTCTTGGCTCATGCTTAGTGTTTCCATGGTAAATCTTCCACCAATTTTATACTTCCAACCTGTGTTGGTCTTCATTGAAGGTTTGTTTTTTACCCCTAAAGTAGAGAAATCCACAATAACTGATAAAACAAGTGAACAAGAACTCCACAGGTTTTGTCTAAAATGCATTTCTTATCAACAACAACTAATTGGGTCTTGTTTTTTGCTTCTAATCTGGCAACCTCTGCTCTATGGAGTCTATTAACATTGAATGTAAAAGTTTGCTAGGGTTTTTTTTCTCTCTCTCTTTCTTCTTTGTTCCTCCTTTTCTTTTTTTAGGGAAAATCAAGTATTTTTTAGAGTTCATGTTATCTCTTCTATTGACTTTTTATTATGTCTCTTTCTGTTTTCTTTTAACATTTAAAAATTTTTTTCTTGTCAGTTAAATGCTGAAATCAATATTATATTTATATATTCAGATATTCTTTCTGTTATTATAATTATGCATTATACCACATTTACAGTATGCATACTTAGCGCATTACAGATTGCTTTCAAAAGTATTCTTTTACTTCATGAATAATGTAAGGATCTTAAAGCAGTTTGCTTTCAGTGATCACTTTCCTGCTTGTCATGCTCTACTTTCTTTATCTATCTGTACTAGAAAGCCCACAAAGCCCACATTGCATTGTTATTATCACTTGTTTTACTATAAGCAATCAGTAGTTTAAAAAATAAATTTATATATTTCTGTGTATATAAGTTTATTTTCATTTATTTCTTTTTTATACATGCATGTTTATTACAATAAACAAGTCTTTTACTAACATATTTATTTTTTCTGATGTTCTTTATTCCTTTTTGTAGTACTAGATATTAATTTCCTTCAGCCAGAAGCTTCTCTTAACATTTTCTATAATGCAGATATACCAGAAATGAAATATTTCAACTTTCGTATGTCTGATAATGTCCTTATTTCATCCCCATTTTTTGAAGGATCTATATACTGGATTTAGAAATCTGAGGTGAATGTTTTTTCTTTTAGTACTTTAAACATTTAGTATTTTTAGTTCTTCCATTGTTTTCTGGATTCCATTGTTTCTCCGGGGAAATAATAGACACCTACTGCTTGCTATTCATTGTGAGGGCTGGAGTATCTGCGGTTTTATCTCAATTCTCCTGCCTTGGAAAGGGGTGCCATATGCCTGCTCCTCAAAGAGTGTCTTTCTTGACTTTCTTGTCTTTCTCTAGTTGCATACACTCTCATCCTAAGTGCACATTTTGGCATGTCTACAGGATTTCTCATATCTCTTGCTTCATCTGCAGGCTTTGGTAGTTCTCATGTGTCTATTTGTTTTTGGCGAAACAGGTCCCATGCCCATCCCTCACTGATAATGCTTAATGTCTGTCTCTTAGTATAAGGGCTAGAATACTACAAAGTTCTCTCAGGACTCTAGCCCCAGTGCTGTGACACAGAAGTACTCTCTCGAAACTTTCCTCTCCTGCAACCAATCTTTCTTGTGAGCAGTTGGTAATGGGTCATGGAAAAGTTGCTAGGTGGACTCTAACATTGCTGCACCAACCCACACCACACCCAGTCTTTTAAAAATTTGGTAAAAGTTTGTCCTGTTTCTTTTTACATCTGTGGCGGTTTCCTCCTCTTCCCGCTGCTCTGCCAGGGATAAGAGCTGCCTTGCTTTCTCCTCAAAGGGGCTTGTTACTTTTTTGTTTTTAGTTTAATAAGTTTCTTTTTGACCATAGTTCAAAGAAATCATGATTTTATTGGTTATCTGGCACATTCTCACCGTTAAAGTGGGAGTGATGTCCTCTTGTTACTATTTTCTAAGCAGAAACAGATAGCTATCACTCAATGGTAATATTTCAATTTCTAGAAATTCTGTTTTATTTTACATGTTTAATCCGTTTATTATTTTTATTTACTCCCTTGTGTCTTTAATAATTTTTGGCATATTTATAATTTTTAGCATATTGTTATTTTATTTGAAGTTCTTTGGGGTTTGATTCTGTTTTTGTGACTGTTGATATCCATTCATGGCAGATTATTATACTCATGTGGTTTGTAATTTTAGCCTGTGAAATTATTTTCAGAGGACTCATTCCATGGAAACTTTTTGCAGTTATTGTTAGTGGTGTGTCTCTTGAGCAGTTTTAAATTTTCTTGTAAGTGTTTTTGTAGAATATTTGATTTGGGATCAATTTTCTTGATAATTCTGATTTTTGGATTCCTAGACCATGCTCCAAATTACAAACCAATGTGTGAAGTACAGGACAGTGTTTTGAATACACAGGAAATACTTTTTGTTAGTCCAGAATATAAAAAGAGACTTTTTTTGGTGTGCTTTCTCTTGCCAGTAAATGAAATTTTTGTAGTTTACTCTTTCATTAAAGCTATTGGGTTTTAAGTGCCCTGACTTTGTGCATCATCTTGGATTCAACTCTTCAGCTTGTGTAGTTCTTAGTCTTTATTTTTTTATTTTTATTTTTTCAGTTGGAGTCTCACTCTGTCGTCCAGACTGGAGTGCAGTGGCTGCTCCCGGCCACCGCAGCCTCGACTTGCTGGGCTCTGGTGATCCTTCCGTCTCAGCCTTCCGAGTAGCCG
>NW_007245733.1:3435-65990 GCF_000164805.1 Carlito syrichta
GGGCTCAGGCAATCCACTCACCTCAGCTTCCCAAAGGCACGGGATTACAGGCTGAGCCACCGAGCCCGGCAGTCTTTATTTTTTAAATTCTGTGTTGTTCCTGCATAGGAACTAAAATCCTAAATTACACAATGTCAGTTTATGAGTATACTATTCTGATTTGTAACTCTCTTTTCCTTTCTGGCACCTTGAATTTTCATCCCTTGTGAGCTCAGCTTTTCATTTAGTATAATTTTTTATACAGTATTTTCTAAACATAATAATTTTCAGATTATTTTAATGTACCATCATGCTGGCCTTAATGTGAGTTTTGACCTGAGTTCCTTGAGGTAGCTCATGGTGATCAGAGTATTTTTAGAGTTTTAATAGCTATTTTATTGAGTCAAGCTGGAATTCTACAGAACGAGTTTTTTTGACATTAGAGACCCATGGGGGTACACTTTAAAGAGGAGAACAGTATGACAGCAAGTACAGGTTTTATTTTGTCAACGGCATGAACAGACCTAACTAGCGTCCTAGCTTTGAAATTATGCTTGCTTTGTATGAGAACAGCAGACACTGGGCACTCCTAAAGTGGAAGAGAGATGAATGGAGGTAAAGGCTGAAAACTACTCACTGGGTACTGTATCCACCACCTGGGTGATGGCCTCATTAGAAGCCCACACCTCATCATCACACAATATTCCTATGTAACAAACCTGTACACATATCCCCAAAACAAAACAGAAAATTAAAAAAAGAAATTATGCTTGTCTGTAGTCTAGTCGTTTATGTATAGGAAAAGACTCATCTAAGTTTTTTAACTGAGTGAAGAGACACAAAAGTATATTCTGGTATTGAAGAGAATATGTCTTAGATTTCTTTTAGCTCTTACCTTAGACTGATTTTGGTCTATCGTGTGCAGCGGTGAATTGGCTGGAATAAATCTAAAATGCCTGTTTCTCTTTTAAGTTACTCAAGGCTTGATTCAAGTTAAGTTCTTGATTGATTTGCAAATTGGATTTTGTGTGGAACCAAAATTTTGGTATTTTTTGGGGAGAGCTTAGGGATTCTTGAAGGATAATATAATGGCCTCTAATCTATTTTTGTCACTAAAAATGACAAAATCTTTCTTGTCCATGAAGATTTTTCTTTTTCTTTTTAATTTATTTTATACTAAGTATAGTATTTACATAAAACAGAATCTTATAGACCTTTGTAAACAGGAATGAATTGTGAGTTTTTTGGGCTTGTTTTTCTCAGCTCAACCATCTATTTCATCTTTAGTATTAACGGAATGTAAACCAAGTTCCAAGGTGAGAGAACAGATGATGGGACACTTCAATGACTTTAAATATCATTTGCATACTGATGTTTTCTAAATGGATATTCTAGTCCTGACCTCCGCTCTACGGTCATGTATCCAACTCCTTATTGGACATCTTTCCCTGGATATATACTATGCAAATACATACCCCAAGCAGCATCATTGCATACTCTGTTCCTTGAACCAAAAATCTCTGGGTATAATTCTCTCCTTTCCTTATTCAACAATTTGACTTTATGGCCAAGTCTTGTTAGCTTCTCTCTCTAAAACATATATTTACATTTCTGTCAACCTGGTCTAAGCCACTGTTATCACTCTTGGACTCCTGCAATAACTTCCTAATTAGTTTCTCTGCTTCCTTTCTCTAGCCTTCCATTCATCTGCTAGGGTGACCTTTTTCAAAATGCAGTCAGATGACGTCATTTCTCTGCTTAATTGCCTTCTCATATGACTTCCTACTGGGGCATATAGGGAAGGAGAAACACAATTTGACTTCTGTCCTCTAACATTATTGCATAGCATTCTTTCCCTCAGGCATTTCTGCCTCCAAGCAACCAAGCTTTTTCCTGCCTAAAAGCATTTATGTATGTTGTTTCCTATACCTGGAACGCACGTCACCAGGATTTTACATGGCAGGCTCATTCTCATCTTTGGTAGCAGTTCACCTGTTATCACTTTACACAGGCCTTCTTCAACTACCTTCTGTGAGTGTTACTCCCATTCAACATCACTTACTCTCATTATATCACTCTGTGAATTATCTTCAAAACTCACATATATAATTATCTTATTTATATATCTGTTTACTTGTTTATTGTCTATTTTCCCCACTAGACTGTAAGCTCTATGAAAACAAGAACTGGTGTGTCTTCTTTAATACTGTATCTTAGTAAGTAGCCTGGGGCTTGGTACATAGTGATGTGTTCAATAACTGCTTGTGAATATATAATTAATTAAGTGATTGAATGAAATAGATATTTCCTGATATCACTAATTTTCTTCCCTGCCGTCAGCCCAAAATGAGCAAATGAAATAATGAAAAGGACATAAAATGAAGCCATTATTTTATTATATAGCACATCATGAAATCCCAATTGAAGTGGAAAGATTTTAAATTTCAATCACTTTGATTTAAACTTTAATATTAGTTAAAATTTAAAAATTGTGTCAGGCATATCAAAGGAACTTAGCTAATACTGGCTGCATCAGGTCTGGTGATTTTTTTCTGTTTACATTAACTTTCTAACTTTTGGTTGAGTCATTTGAAATTAAGAGAATTTAGAAAATAGAAAGTGAATAATTCAGTTAGATATTGTGACAGTTGTCTTTTTATAGATTCTTTTCTTCATCTTTAAGTCTAATAGAGTGAGCTCACTGACTCAGAGTCGTTTTCTCTGTATTATAGACTAATTTTTAAGTGTCATCATCATATATCTTGTGATCTGTTTCACTTTTGAAGGTTTTGTTATTATATTGGATGGTGGAACTAGATTAAGATGTGCATAGGCAAGAAAGGCACACTGTGATCTAGAGCCCTCCTACTAGATATAGTTAAATATAACCTGTAATAGGAATTCAGGTTCAGTGCTTCCTTACAGACTCTCCAGATCCAGACTATCTGAGAGCCCACCAGAGTGTAATCAACCTGGGAGCTGACCAAATTGGATCTCTAAGAATAGCTCTGCATTAGTTCTAACCATCTGCAAAGTAACTGACCTGGGCTTTCAGAGAATAGATTGTGATTCCTTAGGTACTTTTGTCTGCTTGTGAGGATGTGCACTGGTAGCTGGTTTAACTTTTTGTCCAAAATTTATTTGTAAGTGTATGTCATAATAGAATTTGCTGAGTTGTTTGTGTGCCTTAAAAAAAATACCAGCACATTACTCTTCTTGGAATCGAGGGTAAGCTTATAAAGTAGAAGATGGTACCAAGTGAGGCTGGTATTAACCTAACAACATAGGACTAGAATTTATTATGATTTTGAAAAAGCAAGGAGGTGGACAGTTAAAATAATGTTTATTAGGGATATACTGAAAGTGGCCCACAGAAGGGCCAGGCATATTCCATGAAAATTCAACAATCATTGACTTGATTAAATATATTTGGTTTGGGGGTGAGGACAAGGTAAAGAGCAAGCAATTATTTGCCATTTGCATTTGGGTGCCCTGGCATATATGACCATTCACAATTGGAATTTTACTAAATTCTTTACCTCCTGCCACTTCTCTTTTTAAATTCAACACTTTGAACATCATCTTTTATTAAGGAAGGTACTATTTTCTTTTAATGTGTCTGTGCCTTTTTATACCTTTTTCCTCTGTTCAGAGTCCCCTTCTTTATTTTGTCCATTTAACAAACTCACACAGATTCTTGCAAATCCAGTCTAGACATTACTTCCTTTAGAAACCCTAAGAGGTGTTATCAACTCTTCCTTAGTATCTTCTGTATGTTGTTATTATTATTATCAGCAGATTATACTGTAATTTATTTGTTTACTTATGTCTCTAATGTTGGTTTTCTGAAGGAAGAGATTATATTTTGTTAATTTATCATAAACACCTAACTCAACTCTTAAAAGATATACTTACATGAATCTCAAGTTACTTAATCAGCTGGCACCATCCAATCAGAAGGTATAATTGACTAATTAGAATAGACATTGGCTACTATTCCGTACCTTTGTTTACTGACTGTATATTAGTCCTGGGTACTTAATCAATGACTGTAGACTGAATGAATGAGTGGGTAAGAGCTTTTTTTCTTTTTAATGTAATGATTGTGCATGATTATTGGTTCTCCTGGATGAGTAAAATAAATTGTTACTCTTTCTTAATTCTGTTTTAAAATTAATAGAAAGGAATGAGTGGAGATAAATCATATGCTTTACCTCTATGAAAAAAGTTTTATTTTAATTTCTCAATTATTTGTTTTTCTATTCACTTGTCTCATAAAAGATTATATTCCATAAGAGTTGTTAGACAAAGAGGTTTAATGTTGCCATGCTTATTTTGACTAGATCATGATTAAATTCATTTTATGTAATTAAAAAACAATCAACACATCACTGTCTCATCATGCCATATATACCTACAACCTTGAGGGCAAAAGTATGGCCCTGTTTAGGAGTGAGTCCTTTCTAAGGAGTTGGAGATATTAAGCAAAAATGCAGATGTGAGGAAGTTAAGTCATTTTATATTTCATCCATAAACTTTTGTTGTATTGCCTCTGCATTAATTATCACTACCAAAATCAATTTCAAATGAATGTAGTATGATTTTTATGAATTTTTCATGCCAATATAATCTTGCTTAATAAAGACAATTAGAATTATTAATAAAAATGGAAATTTATTTAAGAATATTCTATATTTATTATATTAAAGCAGTATTAATACCAAAATGTACTTTTTTCAAATGGCACAACACAGATATCTCTGAAAAGATTAAAAAAGGATATAGAGTTGGCCCTTTGTATCTGTGAGTTTTGCATCCACAGATTCAATCAGAGATGGGGAAATCTTTAGGGAAAAAAATAAACATAGTACCACAACAATAAAAATAATACAAGTAAAAATACAGTATAAGCACTATTTACATAGCATTTGCATATTAGGTATTATAACTAATCTAGAGATGATTTAAAGTGTATGGGAGACTGTGACTGAACAATGTGGCTTGTGCCTGTAATCCCAGTCCGGTGGGAAACCAAGGCAAGAGGATTGCTTGTGAGACCAGCCTATGTAATATAGCGAGACCTCGTCTCTAAAAAAAAAAAAAGTCAGGCATGGTGGTGTACTGTAGTCCAGCTATTAGGGAGGCTGGGGTGGAAAAAGGTAAAGAAGGTAAAGGTTGTGGTAAGCTACGGTTGTGCCACTGCTTTCCAGCCTGGATGACAGAGTGAGACCCTGACTCAAAAAAAAAAAAGGTATATGGGAAAATGTGTATAGTTGTGTGCAAATACTATGCTATTTTATATAGGAGGCATCTGTGGATTTTGGTACCCTTGGTGGATCCTGGAACCATTCCCTCATGGTTACTGAGGGGATAACTGTATTCTTGAAAAACTATCTCCAAAGCAGAATTGCATATATCAAATCATTTTATAGTGGTTTTAATTAAAAAACAGAAGGTGTATTTTTTTTCTTTTTCTTTTTTGAGTAGCAGTGTTACTCCATCGCCCAGGCTGTAGTGCAGTGGCACGCTCACAGCCACCCCAGCATCAACCTGCTGGGCTCTGCCAATCCTTCTGCCTCAGCCTTCCAAGTAGTCGCAACTATAGGCCTATAGGCACATGCTACCATGCCCGGCTAATTTTTTTTTTAATGGTAGAGACAAGGTGGTCTCACCAAGTTGCTCAGGCTGGTCTTGAACACCTGGGCTCAGGCAATCCTCTCACCTTGGCCCCTCAAACTGCTGGGATTACAGGCTTGAGCCACTGTGTCTGACCTTGAAGGTCTTTCTATTCCTCATATGTAACTGTTGTAATCAGTACTAGGCAGCCCTTATGCTTATATTAACACACACACACTGTTCTACGCTCATGTGCCAATTGATTGGCAAGTGAGAGCATCTTGTAATTGAGAGCTTTATGCGATATATTTAAAAATATATCTCATGAATTTAAAATTTCCAAACAATATTCAGATATTCCTTAATATTAGCACTAAATAGGGGGGAGAGGAAGACAGAGAGCATCAATATGGGTACCTGATCTCAAACTAGGCAAAGTGGGGACCAAAGAGAGACCCAAACTTCATCTGTACGATGACCACTTATGTAACTAATCCTGAGTTGTACCCCATGTATTTAAAATGAAAAATAAAAAAGGAGCTGTACATTAATAAAAAGAAGAAGCAATAAATATATTGAATGTACTCATGTTTGGAAATACCTGAACACTTTAGAAGTTATTAACTGCCTGGGACTGTGCACAGGGATTATAGAACTAAATAAGACAATCTTTCCTCTTCAAGGAGCTCAATTATCTTCATTTTATATACAGACAACAAAACCTCAAATAGATTAAGTAATTTTTCCAAAGTCCCACAGCTAATGTGTCTCATCTGGGATGACTTACCTTAGGCGTTCCCTAATGCTTATCCTGGGATGGGTTTTATCAGAATTATCTGGGAAACATTAAAAATTATACATTTCCATGCACACTGGACTGACTGAATCAGAATACCTGAGGGCGGTGGCAGAAATCTTGATTTTTATGTAGTTACCAGTTTCTCATCTGATTCTAATGCATAGTCAGATTTAGATACCCTTGTTTTCTCTGATTTTAAAGATCATTTCCATTTTAAACTTGAAGCACACTGCATTTCTCTGTTAGCACACTCAAAAATCAATATGTCATGAATCCTAGATTTCAAAAGATAGAATATGCATGAAGAATAGCATGATGTACAGATAGCCAGTGACTTAAACCTTTAAACAAGAAATGATTTATAAATATGAACCTTGCCCCTGGCCCAGAAAGCACATCTAGCCTTTGTACTGTAATGTAGGATGGTTAGGAAATGACTAGTTTAGATAAGTATTGTTTTATGTCAACATAGGGTGTTAATATTCTCTTAGCTTTCAGAAATATGTAGCTTTTCATCTGTTGCCAGAATAGTCACTACTACGAGATTGTGGGGGCAGTGAAGAGAAATGAGGGAAAGAATATACATTCGTAACATGCCAAGTTGGAACTTGAAATGTATTTTCCCACAGAAACAATTTTATAAGTGGTGACTAAGTGGAATATTAGTGGATATTACTGCATAAACCATGCCGATTTAATCTAGATGCCTGCTGACATCTTGGCAGTCAGCTGGTAGAGACAAGAAGAAATGCCTCAGTAGGCAAGACCTGGTTTATAGAACTTCTTGTGAGGATGGTGCTTTATAGTCAGTATGTCTGTGCTTAGAAAATAGACACTTTAGCTCAATGTAAGATGGCTATAGATTGAGGAACTTGTCTACTCTGGGGGTGAGGGGTGGAGGAGGCTGGATGAACAGTAGTTGAGGTGGCAGTTCAGACGCTGGTCTGGAAATGTGTTTATTTTGAATCCTTAATTTAATTTTTAAAGAGCTATTACTTTCTCACATATTTTTAAGATAACAGCTAACATTTTCATTATGTTCTTAAGTAGTTGCAAAGGTACAAATTCTAGCATATTATCAATACTGACATTTTACAATAAAACTATTATAGCCTCTTTAAAAGTGTAGCCAGTGGAATATAAAACACATAGTAGTGTGAGAACTTCTATTAGACTTAAAAATCAAACAGACTCATGAACAAACTCTTTTTAAACAGTTGAAAGTTTGCTTTCCCTGTTTTTCCTTGAGTTCCTCTCCAAAGGATTTTATCTACATGTAATATATTGCTTGTTGGAAATTTTAAGAAAAATCATTCTTTCATACTCTGTTTCAGCAAAATATGTATATAAGTTGCAGTTAAGCATTTTAAGAATCTTAGTGACCATAAGGACTAAAGTTTTGAAAAACTTCTATTGTACTGAATCTAATTACGGTAATTAAAAAATATATTTTTCTTTCTTTTTTTAGTTGGAGGATCACACTGTCACCCAGGCTAGAGTGCAGTGGTATAATCACAACTCACCACAGCCTTGAACTCCTGGGCTGAAGCGATCCTCCTTCCTCAGCCTCCTGGGTAGCTGGGGCTACAGGTGCGTGTCACCCTACCTGGCTACGTTTTTAATTTTTTGTAGAGACAAGGTCTCACTATTTTGCCTAGGCTGGTCTCGAACTCCTGGCCTCAAGCAGTCCTCTTGCCTTGGCCTCCTAAAGTGCTAGGATTAGCTTTTATTTTAACTTATTACTTTTTCACTTAGAAGCACCTTATTTAAGCCAATATATTAAAAAGGATTTGGAAAATGTCAATTTTAGAATCGTTACCCATTACAATTTATATTGTATATTATACAATTGTATATTATACAATTATTTTGCCTTTTCTCATGCTTTAAATTATTTTTGTGTGTCTTAGAATTGCATATTTAGCTTTCAGTTTATAAAAAATTTTGAACATATGAGCTAATAGGCAAAACCAGTCTTGTTGTCAAATCAATCAGCCAAATGAAACCTTATCAAAGAAAGCCTCACTTCACTTTTAAATTTAAAGAAATATGTTAATACATATCCTTTGATAATCTTAATGTTATTTCTTAATGTGATCTTAATGTGATTTCATAATGTGACAAAACTATGTATGAGTGAATCTCATTTACTCACATGTCACTTGAAAAAATTTGCATGTATATTAATAGTATATTAAAAATAATTCTCATTTTGATGGTGGCCTCTGATACTCCAAGTAGGACTAAAGTTTTGGAGAAGTTTCTTTATGAATCTGAGTGTTTTCAATGTAGGCTTTAAAGTACAGATGTTATCCATCAGACTATCTCTTGTGGTTACTCATTGAATCAACTTTATTCTTAAAATGGATATACAGATCTTGGAGACCCTTATGTGCATGGCAAACTAAAACCCAAACAGCCCAAATGTGAGTATTTACAGTTTTGAAATCTCTTCACCAGTTAAGTTCTGGGCACGTCTCTTGTATGTACCATAATTCCATCATTTATGTTGTTTTCATTATGATTGGGAGTGACTGAAAATATCTATAGATAATGAGTCTGTAAGTAATATCTTCTGTTTCCCACGATTTTTGCCACATTCTGAACAATGCCTCCAGCAATTTTATAAACTTTACAAAGTATAGTGGTATCTGTAAGCGTTTAATAAGATTGTACTGGTGAACTTACCAGACAACATCTTTTAGCTATTCATTTGTGGAGCAGTTATAACAATTTTTTTTTGTCGTGTAAGATTTCCTAGCTTAAGCAGTGAGAAATACTAATTTACGAACTTTTTCAAAGTCATTCTTGATTTTAACTCTTTGTAAGTTGCAAGCAAGTGAGCACAGAGAAGAGAAGCAGAGAATGATGAGAGACAGGGTTAGAGAGTGAGATTGCAGAGAACATTGGGTTTGTTGTAAGGACTTCGGTATACAGAACAAAACAAGGAGTATTAAAGTGTTCTGACCAAAAATGTAACATAGTCTTACTCACACTTTAAAAAATTTAGGTCTACACATCTCAAAAATCATCCACCATGACCAAGTAGGCTTCATCCTCAGGATGCAAGTCTGGTTCAACATTTGTAAGACCATAAACATAATTAAATACGTCAACAGATATAAAAACAAAAACCACATGATTATATCATTAGATGCAGAAAAAGCTTTTGATAAAATCCAGCACCCCTTCTTGATCTGGCACCCCTCAAACATCTAGGCATAGATGGAACATACCTCAAAGTAGTAAGAACCATCTATGAGAAACCCACAGACAACATACTGCTAAACAGACAGCAATTGAAACCATTTCCCCTGAAAACTGGAACAAGACAAGGATGCCCACTCTCACCCCTTCTGTTCAACATAGGTTTGAAAGTCCTAGCTAGAACAATCAGAGACGAGAAGGTGATCAGGGGTATCCAAATAGGAAAAGAGGAAGTCAAGTGATCTCTCTTTGCAGATGACATGATTCTATACCTCGAAAACACAAGAGAATCTGTCAAAAACTTCCTTGCACTGAAAAAGGACTTTGGCAAAGTCTCAGGGTAAAAAATAAATTTGCAAAAGACAATTGCATTTCTATACACCAATAATAAACAAACAGAAACCCAAATAAAAAGCACAATTCTATTCACAATAGCCACAAAAAAAGGAACACCTTAGTATCTTTCTAACTAGAGACATGAAACATCTTTACAATGAAAACTACAAAACAGTGCTCAAAGAAATCAAAGATGACACAAGCAAGTGGAAAAATATACCATGCTCATGGATTGGAAGAATCAACATTGTTAAGATGTCCATTTTACCTAAGGCAATCTACAGATTAACACAATACCAATCAAATTACGAGCAACACTCTTCTCAGACATAGAAAAGACAATACAGGAATTCATATGGAAACATAAATGACCAAGAATAGCCAAAACAACAGCAAACAACAACAACAAAATACAAAGCAGGAGGTATCACACTCCCAGACTTTAAACTTTATTATAAAACTACAATAATCAAAACAGCCGGATATTGATACAAGAACAGGCATATAGACCAATAGAATATAATTGAGATTCCAGAAGCAAAACCTCAATTTCTCAACTAACTCATCTTTGAGAAAGCCTCCAACATCAATCACTGGGAAGATGAGAACCTATTCAGTAAATGGTGCTGGGAAAACTGACTGACCACATGCAGAAGATTGAAACAGGACCCCTACCTATCCCCATACACAAAAATTAACTACAAATGGATCAGAGACCTGAACATAAAACCTCAAAAAATAAGAACCTTGGAAAATGCAGGAGACACTCATGGAGATTGGAACTGGCAACCAATTTCTGATCAAAATCCTAAGTGCCCATGCCATAAGAGATAAGATAGACAAGCGGGACCTCATCAAACTGACAAGCTTCTACAAAGTCAAAGAAAGCATCGAGAGAGCAGGGAGACAGCCCACAGACTTGGAAAAAATATTTGCCAACTCCATATATGACAAAGGCCTAACATCTAGGATCTACAAGGAACTCAAATGTGCTGAAAAGAAAAGAAAAGAAAAGAAAAAAACAGCCCCATTACAAAGTAGGCAAAAGATATGAATAGAGAGTTCTCAAAAGAAGACATATGAGCAGCCAACAGATACATGAAAAAATGTTCAGCCTCAGTAGTCATCAAGGAGATGCAAATTAAAACTACACTGAGATACTACCTAACTTAGTTAGAATGGCCATCATCAATAGTTCAAAAAATAACAGATGCTGGAGAGGATGTGGCAAAAAAAGGAACACTTCTACACTGTTGGTGGGAGTGTAAGTTAGTACAGCCTCTGTGGAAGAGTGTGGTGATTCCTAAAATTTCTAAAAATCGACCTTCCATATGACCCCGCAATCCCCCTACTGGGAATATGTCTGGAAGAACTCAAATCACTCTATAAAAATGATACCTGCACATGTATGTTTATCGCAGCATTGTTCACAATAGCAAGAACATGGAACCAATCATGCTGCTCATCGGAAGAGGACTGAATTACAAAAAACGTGATATATATACACAATGGAATATTATGCAGCCATAAAGAAGAACAAAATCATGAACTTCGCAGCAACCTGGATGGAATTAGAGTCTATAATACTGAGTGACCTTTCACGGAAACAAAGAACTGAGTATCACATGTTCTCACTCATATGTGGATCTTGAACAACTATCATAATACTGTAAGAAAAGGATTGACAGTAGCGGGAAACTGCGGAGGTGGGGGTGGAAGGGGCAGGGAGGTGAGATTTACAGTAGTGGAAGTCTGCTGGGGGAGGGGGCACACCTCATCAACAAGGGCACCTGCACAATGAATATTTGTATACTTAACCCTGAATTGTACCCCGCAATTTTAAAATAAAAAAATTTAAAAGTTAAAAAAAAAATAAAACATTTAGGTTTACTTTGACAGTTTTGTTGAGATACTTAATGGGGTTGGAAGAGGTAGAAGTTGGTTGACTAGTTATGAGGCAATCAATTATGTGAAAGATGATGGTGACTTAGGCTAGGGTGGTGGAGGTGGTGAGATGTCATCTCTGTAGATATATTTTTAAAGTAGAAGAAAAGATTTTTCTGGTGGAATATATGTGAGATATGAGAGAAAAAGGTTACTGCAAGATTTTTGTCCTAAGGCAAACTGGCCATTAGCTGCTATGGATATGACTGTAGATGGAGCAGTTTTGGGGCGAGGGTCTGGAATTAACTTTTGGACTTACTAAGTTTGAGATGAACAAAATACAAATGCACTGAAGCTTAGCTACAAGGCTGTGCTTTTACTTTTGTATTGTAATAGTATTGTGATATGGTTTATCTTGCTTGGAATAGTGAATCTTCTTTGGGTGGACCAAGCTGGACTTGCCTTACACTTGGAGTAGGTCTGATGACTCCATGTGATTAGTGATGCTATTGCCTTTTAGTAGTACTGGAGCAAGAAGCACGCATTGCAAAGGGAAGTCCATGTAGTAGTACATGGCTTCTGGAATTTTATTTGCAAGAAACCGTGGAAGATACCAAATAGTTTTGCCCTTAAATTAACTTTAGAGTTTCAAAGAATTACTAATAGGAATCTGCAAAACAGGTAAACGATGACTTATACTTTCAACTTTTTTTCCCTCTGAATTAACATTCCCTTTAAAATAAATTTCTTCTCTCCAGAAATGATCTTGTGATTTCTGCATCACCATATTTTGTCACCATCATTGTTTCCAGCTTTACACCTCCAGTTCTCTTCAATTTGTATAAAGTATCATCTTCTTTACCTTCATATAATAATGTTTGATCCCTTCCCTTTCATAAGAGATCCTCTTTAGAAATTTCCATGTTCTGGTCACCATATAAATGAAACTGTCTATGTGAATATGCTTTCTATTTTAAGAGAAACTAAACTTGCTTCCCTTCCCCTCATTTTTAAACCATTATTTAACCTTAGAATTACTGAAATGATTTGCAATTTGATAATGTAAGTATCATAATTTGTAAATTCTTCTAAATGATAAAAAGGAAAACTGTCAACCAGTAGTATGTCTGTTTGTATTTATCCTGTTTGATCTTTGAATCAGTAAATATGTGGTGGAAAATAATTATTATAATTAATATATTTTGTAATGTAGAAAAATGTTACCATTTCAATTCATTTTGCCTGGTTCTTTTTTATTTTACTAAAGTTACCATAAATTTAGTGGAAATTTAATATACTTCTTAGAGGAAAAAATAGGTTAACAGTGTAGTACCAATAGTAGTAAGTGTAGTGAATCCAACTGGGTCAGATTGAACAAAGTGCTGTAGCACAGACTAGTGGGAAAACTTAATAACTGCATAACTGTTCAGTTTCCTTAATCATGTAGGATATACTCACTGTTTTGACAGTTGTCTTTTCTCTAAAAATTACTTGGAGGAATTTAAGCTTATAATGCAATTCTAAATTAAAATAATATTTTAAAACTGTATATATATTGTGAAGACAGCAGTGACCACCTATTCTGATAATCATCAATATACAGTTAAATGCTTCTTAAAGACAAATTTATTTTGGAAGCCACTTTCTAGTTTTTTGATAAATTTTTATTTAGAACAGAAAATTTGTAAAATGAATGTTACCCTTGATATAATTGCTTCACCCTTTTACTCCTACCACTGTACAGAATAAAAGCCTAGAAAGTAAGCTATATTGTATTTTAAAAATTATATTTGAATGAAAACTCAGTAATTAATTTTCAGTTAACTAACATCATTATGTTAAATTCACATTTACTTCCGGTGTGATTATGAGTATTGATATTTCCACTAGTCCAGTTAACCTTTTTATTGGTTCCTGGTTTAACATTCCTAGTTATACATACCCATCTCTTACTACTGTTTTTCCTTATCCCTCTTTTTAAAATTTTGAAACATTTCAAACATGTCAAACAGTTTAGAGAATAGTACCAGCCAATTATATAAATATATATATATTTTTTTGAGTTGGAGTCTCACTCTGTTGCCCAGAATGGAGTGCAGTGGCCTCTCCCGGCCACCGCAGCCTCGACCTGCTGGGCTCCGGCGATCCTTCCGCCTCAGCCTTCAAAGTAGCTGGAACTACAGGCCAGGCGCACGCTACCACACCCGGCTAATTTTTGATTTATTGTAGAGATGAGGTCTTGCCAAGTTGCCCAGGCGGGTCTCGAACCCGCGGGCTCAGGCAATCCACTCACCTCGGCCTCCCAAAGCACTGGGATTACAGGCTGAGCCACCGAGCCGGCAATTATACAAATCTTAACACTTGACTGTAATGTTTGTTTTTTATTTTAATTTTGTAAAGATATAACAATTATTTTGAATATGTCTTTCAAGCATGTTTTTATTTGTATATGTTATACTTTATATACTGCTAAACCATATATAGTACTCTTTTGCAAGATTTTAAACTTTATATCATGGTATCCTATTGTGTATATATTTTTCTGAAATTTGCTTTGTTTGACTATATTTTGAGATTTATCTTAAAATTTAAATTTATCTAAATCTAGTTTATTCATTTTAACTGTTGAATGTAATTTTGTTGCATGAATATGCTACATTTAATCCATTGTTACATCATGATTCAGATTATCTAAATTGTTTTCTAATATTAACAGTGCTCAGTGAACATCTCTGTTCATGGCTTCTTGTGCCTACTTGAGACTGTCTGTAGGATAGAAGTGAGTTTTTGGGTTATAGTTATTTTCAGTTTCACTAGATATTGCAGAATGGCTTTCTAAACTGATCGACATAATTTACATTCCTGAGAGGAATGTTTGTATTGGTTTCTTTGTTTCTTCTCCGATGTTTGGTATTGTCAGACTTTTAAATGTTGCCAAACTAACCAGTGGGAAATGGTATCTCCTTGTTTTAATTTTGCATTTTTTGACCAATGGAGTTAATCATCTACTTGTTATGCACCTATTTATTTCCAGTGGATTTCTCTGTGGAATGGCATATTCATTCCTTGACCTGTTGTTTTACTGTGATGTTTTATCTTTTTCTTTTCTGTATTTAAAATTTTTTATTTTAAAGATGTGGAGTACAATTCAGGGTTAGGTATGCAAATATTCATTATGCAGGTACCCTTGCTGATGAGGTGTGGCCTCCACCCCCAGGCAGTTTCCCACTACTGCCAATCCCTTTCCTATACTATTACGATAATTGTTCAAGGTCCGCTTATGAGAACATGTGATACTTGTTCTTTGTTTCTGTGATAGAGCACTCAGTATTATAGACTCTATGTCCATCAAAGTTGCTGCGAAGTTCACAATTTTGTCCTTTATGGCTGCACAATATTGCATCGTATATATGTACCAAATTTTTTTATCCAGTCCTCTTTCGATTGGCAGTTCAGTTGATTCCATGTTTTTGCTATTGTGAATAATACTGCAATAAACACACGTGTATTATCTTTTTCTTATTAAACTATGAGAATTTTTCATATTTTCTGAATGTATATCTTTTATCAACTATAGAAATTGCAATAAAAATTCTCCTAGGTTGTGATTTCTATTTTACTTTGTTTATTTTAAATAAATTGTGAAATAATTACTATTCACAAATAGTGAAAACACACAGATTGTGGTTTCTCTCTTTACTTTGTTTATTTTATCTTATTTTATTATTCACAAAGAGTAACTAAGTTAAAATTTTAATATAGTAAGTTTATCTTTTTTAATAGCTTGTGCTTTTTGTATCTGGGTCAAAGAATCTTTTGTTTTCTTGATTTCATAAAGATGTTCTTAACGTTTATTCTCAAAGTTTTGAAGATTTGTCTTTCATGTTTCAGTGTTGCAACTATTTGGAATGAACTTTTGTGTATGGTATGAGGTGGGAATCTATTTTTTTCTGAAGTGGGACAACCGACTTGTTCCACCAATTGAATACTGAATCCTTTCTCCACTGTTTAGTAAGGTCAACACTGACATATGTGAGAGTCTATTTCTGGAGCTTACATTATGTTCCATATTATAGTTAGCATCTCTCTATTAATAACCCACTGTCATAATTTCTATAATTTATAGTAAGCAAGAATGAGTCCACTTTAAGCTGTTATTTCAGAATTATCTTGATTCTCCTTATCTTTGGCTCTTCCATATTCATTTTAGAATCAGCTTGATAAAATCCATGCAAAACATGGTAGGAATTTTGACTAAAATTGCATTGACTTTATAGATTTAACTTGAGCAGACTGACATCTTTGTAGTATTTTTTCTACTCCAACCCAAAATTGTAAATCTCTTCACTTATTTAAGTCCTCTTTTAGGTATTTCAATAAAGTTTTATAGTTTTTGATGAAGGGTCTTGGTTTTTGGGTGGCTTATTTGCAGGAATCTAATATTTTTCTTTAAAATTATATTTAATGTTTTATAATTGTTTATTAGTAGTATACAGTAATGCTATTTTGTTTATTAATCTTTAAGCTAGAATACTCACTGAATTCCTCACTATTAAAATTTTTGTTTATAAGTTTTTTGGATTATCACAATCAAATGGTGCTCTCAATCAAATAGTGTTCAAATAAGGACAGTTTTATTTTATTCTTTCTTGTGTGAGTGTGTTCTCAACCAAATAGTGTTCAAATATGAGCAGTTTTATTTTGTTCTTTCATGTGTGGGTGTGTGTGAGTGTGTGTGTGTGTGTGTGTGTGTGTGTGAGAGAGAGAGAGAGAGAGTGAGAGAGAGAGAGAGAGAGAGAGAGAGAGAGAGAGAGAGAGAGAGAAGGCGATTTATTTAGCTGGTATCTCCAGGATAGTGTTGACTAGAAGTGGTGATTGATACTGAAGATCCTTAGCTCATTCCTAGTTTTAAAGAAAATGTTCTTAACCTTTGATTTTTAGATATAAAATGGAATATAGAGTCTGTGTAGATATTCCTTATCAGGTCAAAGCATTACCGATTTTTGTTTGCTAGATTTTTAATTATTTTTATACAAATGAATCTTGCATTTTATGAATATTGAATGACTTTTCTGTATTTTTTTCTGTATCTATTGATAGGATCATTTTATTTCTATTTTAATTCATTAATATGGTGTACTACGTTAGTATATTTTCTAAAATTAAACTTACTGCATTTTTGGGGTAATTTCCCCTTTGTCATGATAGGTTCTTCTTTGTTCATTTCTTTCAGATGAGATTGGGTGTGTTCAGGGTGGTATGACTATAGATTGTTCTTTTCTTTCTCACATACATTTGCTATATAAAATTAGGATTTTGTTTGTTAAGATTTATTCATCCATTCCACTTGTGCTATTTGGTCTATAATTTTATTTTTATACTATCTGTGGCAGAATGAAAAATAACCTCTCAAAAGATAGCCATGTCCTAATCCCTGAAAACTGTGAATGCCCCCCTGCCCCCCAGCCCCTAATGTCCCCCAAAAGATGCAGATGTGATTCAGTAAAGATCTTGAGATGGGGAGATTATCCAGGTGGGCCCTAAATGCAATCTCTTGTATCGTCATAAGGGGTAGGCAGTATGTGCATATCCAATGCACACTTAGAGAAGGCACTTTGAAGATTTAATAGAGAGTTTGAAGATGTTGACCTTAAATTCTGGATTGATGCAGAAGCTGATTGCCAGAAGAGACAAAGAACTGATTTTCCCTAGAGCCTTCTGAATGAGCATGGACCTGTTGATGTTTTGATTTTGGCCAAGTGATACTGAAATTAGGCTTCTGGTTCCAGAACGATAGGGGAATACATTTCTGTTGCTTAAAGCCACCAGTTTGTTACAGCTAATTCAGGAAATGGATTCCCATCTGTTTTCTGGTTTTGACAAATTGAGTTAGGGAATTTTTACTTAATTCCTCTGTAATATTTTGAATAATCTTAAGATGTCTATATTCCTTTAATGTTTGGTAAAAGTCAAGTATAAAGCCATGCAGGACCTCCTCTCTCTCTCTTTTTTCCTCTCTCTCTTTTTGCTTTCCCCTGAACTTCCTTTTTCCTTATTAATAATTTCTTGATTGCTTTTATGCAAACTTTGAATCTAAAAGCAAGTCTTCATTAGTGATTGGGCTCTTGCCTCAACCTTTATATTTAGTGATATTACACATTAATATATTAGTGATATTTTAAATTAGTGATCTTGCAAATTCATATATACACACCAAGTCTGTGTGTGGCTTTGTTCGGTGTCAGAGTTATAAGACTCTCCTATTTGTCTAAGCCCACAACTCCAAGGAAGCTGTAGTTTGAGAAGATTTCCACAGCCTTTTTTTTTCAGCTTTCATGAATGAGCAAGTCCCGAGGCATCAAGAAATAAACTGAATTCCGGTTTCTTATTTCACAAGGAGCACTTCTAGTTCTGTTATTACACAAGGGTGTTCTCTTAGCCACTGGCACCTGCTTTTTGGCTGGGGCACAGGAGACCAGGAGCTGCAACTCTGCTCATCTCCTTTCATTTTTTTGTTTTATTTTTATTTATTTATTCATTTGTCAGCTAAAATTCTGGGTTTAGAAACAAAAACTTTTCTATTTAAAACCATGTCTATTTTTAGCAGAAAAATACTAAAAATTCAGATTTATATCATGGCATAAAACAAAATACTTCAATATGTAGAGATAAAAATAGAGTTTTGGGAAAGTAGAGAGAGGAGTAAAAGCTTTAAGGTTAGGCAGAATGGTAGCACTTACTGTGATTTTTAATTCTTTATCATTTCTCTAAGGTTTTAGGGCAATTAAATTGCATTTGATATTTGCAGTATGTATTTTTTTGAGAAATATGAACTACATGGCAATATAATGTGTGATTGGACTTTTAGCTTGTCTTGTTTCTATATTATTTCCTGCCTTTTAATTACATTTCAAATCATCAAAATTTGGAAGATGGACCCATCATATTAATTATAAGGCTATTGAAGTTTCTACTCAATTAGTAGATTGTCTCAGTTTTCTGATGTAATTGGTTATGTACTGTAAGTTAATTAATAGTCAATGATCTAACCACCACAGTTTTCTAATTTAATTGGTTGATACATTTGATATCTCTTTGGAGCATACTCACATAGTGAATGAACCCTTCAATAATTTTGATATTGCTATCTGTTCCATTTCGAAGGAAATGGCTTAATACTAACATGCTCTAAATAGCATGTTAAAATTCAACCATGGTGGCAGTTTCTTTTTTCAGCAATTCCCCTCTTTGTTCCTTTTAAGTCGCTATCTCTGTTCTCCATCTCTGGTTTCGCCATCTCTGTTCTCTGGTTTCTGATATTTACCTTTGATCTGTTGTGTGTTTCTTTATATTACTGCCTTCTGTTAATTTTGCTATATTCAAAACTTTACACTTTAAAAATTCTTTAATTATCAGCCCAGGATCCTTTTTATGTCTTCTATAGCCTGCCTTCTCCCATCCCACAACTCCTGTCCAAAGCTGGGAAGTCAGCCATTTTATCAGAAACCAGGAGCTCCCAGTACTTCTTTCTCTGGGTGTGGATCTGGTACACACTTTCTGCTGAGGCAAATATTAATCTCTGAACATTGCTGGCAATGTTCTAATCATAGTAAATAGGTGTGTTATGTCTTAATTGCCCTCCAATTTAGATTATTTTATTGGTAAGCTGGTTTCTTCTTTCCTCTTGCCCTTAAGGTGGCTTAAAGAAAGCTATGAAATGGATGAAATGGGAAGACTGAAGTTCATTACCTCAAGCCTAGGGGGAAAGTATTAGGTATTCAGAAAAAAGGTGTTAAAGAAAAGCTTACCCCTTCTATTCTTGCACATTGTGAGGGAGGAGAAAGAAGACAGCAGTAAAGCCAGTAGATGATCAGAGGTATGTTCCAATTTCTCCTTTCCAGGCTTTGACCCTGGAGAGTATGTTTTGGTTAAATTGAAGGGCAACTTTTACCCTTCTTTATATTTGTGATTCTTGGAAGGGAATCCTCCTTCAGGATACCCTAACACCCACTTGGGGCATAGGTATGGGTTCAAATGAATTCAGCAGTGCATCATGATTAAGAAAGGCCAAGAAAAGGTCAGACTTAGCTATCCAGAATTATCCTTTGCTCCAGTGTATCAAGCATGGCATACAAATAGCTACGTGTCCCAGACATGATACTAACCCATAGTGAGGAATGAGGTGACTTTGCGGAAGAGGCTGCAGAAGACAGTTTATGCCATAGCTGAATAGAACTATTAGAGACTAAGAGAAGTCAGCAGTGCCCCTGGGAACTAAAGTGAGATCAGGTTAGTAGAGCACAATCCTAAATTGAGAAGAACTAGATTATGAATTAGATGAGTTGCATATTTTAGCAACAGAAGCCCCATCTAGATATTTTCTTGGAGAACAGCCATGAAAATGGTAGAAATATCAGAAATAGAGAATTTATCCAAAGTAGCTATTTATCAGAGTAAAATTTAGTGGATGGCTTTAAATAAAAACCCTGTGAGAATACTGTTGAAGAAAATCAGATTGAAAATAGAAACATAAACAAACTACATTTCTAATTATTTAAAGCCACAACAATAACCAGCAGAGAAGAGTTTGTAACAACTAAGACTTGTAGGAGGTATAGCTATACCTCCTGAGAGATTTATGGAAGACCCCATCAGACTTTCCTGCTGTAGACGACGGTTGTGACTATAGCTAGCAATGCCATGCTTTTAGTTTATGAGGAGTCTGAGAAAGTCTTGATGCTTGACTCAGGGTAGCAGATGAAGCAAATTTCTGATTTTTGTTTTGAAATCCAGAAACCTATTATATAGCAATTACGGTGATCCCTTAATTGCTTAACTGAAAATCTTAATTCTCTAGGCTATAGGCCAGTGTGTCAATTTTCAGAATCCGTACTGGCAGTGTTGTAGGAGAGCTTGCAGGGTAGTAACCCAAACTGTCCTTGAATTCTGCCTTTGGAGAAACAGAGACACCATGAATCTGATGATGGAAACACTTTAGGATAATGTTGTGGTTGACCCTCTGGATTTTCAGGCCTCTTGCATAACTCTGCATCCTTGTTTTTTCCCAAATACATCCTGGGACAGAGGAGAAGAAGATATCAAGGGATCTATGGTGTAAATGCATTACTTTTGTAACACTTATCATAATTATAATATAGACAACATTTGTGCAATTATTTGTTTGCTTATTATCTCCCCTATATACTGTAAGCTCCTCGGCAAAATCTATATCTGTTGTACTATGTTTGTTAGCTCTTAGCATAGTGTCTGGCATCTTCTAGCCATTTAGTGAATATTGTATGAATGAATAAATAATTAATGAATTTGTTTTAATAGTTATTTGCCCATCTTTAAATAAATTGGAATTTTATGGTCTGATTTAATTTTTATGGTAAATTACTGCTTCATCTAAGTTTACTAATATTGAATGTAATATTATTTTTTTAGTAGAATGTAGTGAACATGTTATACTCAGTGGTGTGTGCTCGTAAATACTAACAAACAGCTTTTTGTTAGAAAAAGCTCTGACTTATGGCATTTTCCAATTTTCTTTGTCTAAATACACCCACTATGACTGATTTCATGTTAACCCACATGACATTATGGAATGGGAATTGGGAAGAAATGCACACAATTGGTTCTCACGAGTCAGTGAACAACACTGAAGCTGTTTAATATCTGTGTTCTAGTAATGCATTGTTCTTCACATACCATGATTGTACTAGTCGAATACATTCAGTATAGTGTTTGAGAAGATCATGATTTAGTTAAGGTAATGCTATCAACTATAAAAGATAAGCTCACAAAAATATTTGAAGTGCAACATAATAGAAGTTTATTTTTCACCTATGTGAAGTTCACACTGTTGTAGTTGATCAGCTGAGCACTCTAGTACTACTTCAGGTTCCCACCTCCTTTTTTCTGTGGCTTCCTTATCTTCAAGGTCTTCAGTGAAGAGCATGAAGATAGCATAAGAGAGTTTTTAAAAGGTCATGAAAGTGGCACACCCATTCCACTTGTATGCCTGTGGCGTCCCCATATATGCAAAATGTAGTTTTCTAAGAGGAAAATAAAATAAATAGGTTGAATAGCTAGCTAGAATTCTCCACGGTTTTCTAGTCATGTGATAGTCACATTGATCAATTTACACTCTTTCACCTTATTTCTTCTCTGACAAACGCACATATTTATAAGTCAGTTGCCAATGGTTAGAAGTGGAGTCCGGTAAATTCCTTTTTCTGTGCAAAGTTAGCTGGATTATGTGAGCTTGGCCTGTGGTCTAATTAGCACTCATTTTTAACCTATTATCTTTCCCTTCAGAGGATTACTCTGTAATTTTTTATCCCTGTTTAGAAGAAAATCAAAGAATTTTGCAGACCTTTAGATAGCTTTAAATTATTACATGCACCTAAAATAACTTTGATTTTTTGCTTCCTTTTATTATTCAGTGTTGCTGTTATACGTATTATTTTTATGGTTTTAAAAAATGTTTGGGCTGGGCACAGTGGCCACACCTATAATCCCAGAATTTTGGGAGGCCAAGGTGAGAGAGTCACTTGAGCTCAGGAGTTCGAATTCAGTCTGGGCAATATATTGACCCTTTATTAAAAAAAAAATTAGCCGGGCATGGCAACTCACACCTGTGGTCCCAGCTGCAGTAGAGGCTGAAGCAGAAGGATCCCTGGAGTCCAGGAGTTTGAAGCTGCAGTGCAGCTTGGGTAACGGAGTAAAACTCTGTCTCAAAAAACAAAAGATATTTGTATTCTTTGTAGTTTATTTTTTTCTTCACAAAGGATGTTTATGGAATGAAACATATGGTAATAATTGACACATTTGAATAATCAGAGATTATTCTCTCTCTTAATATTGCTATGTTACTTTAAAAAATTAGCATATTTAGGACTGAAAATAATAGTACTTTAAAATTTTGAATCCTGTATGTCTTTGTAGTCTCATGGCCTATTTTTTAAAATAATTATGAGGATCAGGAAACCTAATAGGCTCTAACCATGGAGTCTTATAAGCATACTTTTTTTTTTTTGAGTTGGATTCTTACTCTGTCAACCAGACTGGAGTGCAGTGGCATGCTCACAGCCACCACAGCCTCAATTTTTCCGCCTCAGCCTTCCAAGTAGCTGGAACTACAGGCATGTGCCACCATAACTGACTGATTTTTAGATTTATTGTAGAGACGAGGTCTCGCTGTGTTGCTCAGGCTGGTCTTGAACCCCTGAGCTCAGATAATCCTCTCGCCTCTGCTTCCCAAAGTGCTGGGATTACAGGCATGAGCCACTGCACCCAGCTTAGCATACATATTTTAAAAATATTTTTAATACATTCATCACAAAACAGTTGGTATTTAATTAAAGTGTTCTATTAGCAAAAGTCCTGTAATTTTATTCCCAAATTAGATAATTTTTTTCTCTGTACATACAATTTACCTTTTATAGGCATTAATCATTTTATAAACAAATAATGAAAACTTGCCTCCCAGCATATATATGTATATATGTTTGTGAGAGGCAGTTCAGTACTGTTAGTTTATAAGTTAAGTTGTTATGTGCGTAAAGGACTGCAAGTGAAAGTGCCAATTCTTCTGTACCACTGATTGTATCACTTCAAGACGGAGATACATTTTGAGAAATGTGTCTTTCAATGATTTTGTCATATGAACATCATGGAGTGTATTCAAACAAATCCAGATGGTATAGCTTACTACACATGTAGGCTATATGATGTGGTCTATTCCTTCTGTTACAGAACCAAAAAGTTTGTATGACCACTGTGCAGTAACAGACCAGTACACTGAGACAGCAGGGTTTGTAGCAGAGAAAGATTTTAATGATTACAGAGCTGCTGAGCAAGGAAATGGGAGAGACCCTAAAAATCTATCTCCCTGTGGAATTTTGGGCTGGGCTTTTGGGGGGCATTGTGGAGAGTGAGGGGCTGGAAAACTGGGGTTGTTGATTGGTGGGATAAGGAGGATAAAATCAGTAGGATGTGGAAACTGCATTGTTTGGCCAGTCAGTTCCTTGTGGCGTCCTTTAGGCCAGCTGGCATCAGTGGGGTCCTTCAGACCAGCTGGTATCAGTAGTTTCACTGCTATATAGGACCTGATGGAATGTCTCAAATGGAAAACTTAATGTTTCACAATGCCTAAGTTATCTATAGAGCAGTTAAGGGAAAACATAATCTTGTGACAGGGTTTATGTGATTCTGAGACAGTAGACAACAAGCAGCTATGAGGATGCAGATCAGAGAGCAAGCTGACCTAATGATTAATGCTGAATGTGCTGGAGGCTTTGGTTTATTTTCATTTCTCCCTGTCCCTTCTTATAAAGTTTATAGAGACAGTTTCACGCCTAGGCTACAAACCTGTACAGCATGTTAGTGTATTGAATACTGTAGGCTGTTGTAACACAGTGGTGTTCATGTATCTAAGCACGTAGAAGATACAGTAAAAATATGGTATTATAATCTTAGGAGACCACCCTTATGTATGCAGTCTGTTGTTGACTGAACTGTTTTTATGTAGCACATGACAGTACTTGATATGAGTAGATTTAAGATTCCTGAGCTTTAAAGATTAATGGACTATTAATTCAAGAGTAGGAAGAGATGGTAAAATTAGAAAAGAAAGGTAATTTGGGTGTTAGAATATGAATATGAAGATACTAGGAGCTAGTTGTTTAGGAGGGAACAAATGATCTAATCAGAAAAAGGGCAACTAATGTGGATAGCCCAGGGAGTGTGAGAAGTATTAACCTTAACACATGGAGCGTCTTTAATAGGAATCAGACATCATCCTTTAAACCTGATGTTCATTTATCTTCTGTTAATATTCACTGGGTATTAACAGATGAGGAAAATGGAACTCATAATGCTTCCACTCCTTTTTCTCAGTTTGGGTTACACAGAAGCAATGCAAGTTCACACTAAGACAAGCTGACAAGACTGCTCATGAACTCCTTTGGTCTTCTTGAACCAGTCTGAGGAGCACAGCTGTAATCCATTTAACATGTTGAACTGGGAATCTCTGCCCAAGACCAAGGGTTTTCAAACTTTAGCAAATATCAGAATGTCCTGGACAATTTGGGGAAAAACTTACAATTGCTGGGCCCCACCCCAGAGTTTCTGGTTCAGTAGGTCTGGGGTGGGACCTGAGAATTTGCATTTCTAGTAAGCATCCAGGTAATATTGATGCTGCCATCCCAGGGATATTCTGTTGAGACCCAAAAGAGGTTAAGTAACCTGCTTACCTTACAACAAATAACAAAGCAGCAAAGCCCTGTTTCTGTATATGATAGTGATTGGATAATTGTCTGTCTACAAACTCTTTATTTCTATTTCATTGTTAATTACCAGGTACTAAACGATGCTATTCTTTAGTACTCTGTGTGTGATTTATTCCAGATAAATTCATATTTTGGGATCATCTAGCATAAATTATCACTGAAGCATGAATAGTAATTTATTTAAAACTGAAATGTTGAAATTCAAATTTCATTTATTTCTACAAATACTTTGTGGTTCTACAGTGTGCCTTTCAGTTTTTAGACAACTCTGCAATACTTACATTTGTCACAAGATGGCATCAAAAGGCTGACCATTTTGGTTGAAATTTGAGTTTTGAGACTATTGGTGGGTTAGCTATAATTCATGTCTATTCAGATCAATTATAGGGAAAGAAACTTTAACTGCGAAGGTTTTTTGTTTGTTTGTTTTGTTTTTGAATTGGAGTCTCACTCTGTCGCCCAGACTGGAGTGCAGTGGCACAATTAAGGCCACCCCAATGTCGACCTGCTGGACTCAGGCGATCCTTCCGCCTCAGCCTTCCAAATAGCCAGAACAACAGGCACGCGCTACCACGCCTGGCTAATTTTTTGGTTTATTGGTCGATCTCGCCATGTTGCCTGGGCTGGTCAAGAACTGACAGGCTCAGGCAATCCCCTGACCTGGGTCTCCCAAAGTGCTGGGATTACAGGCTTGAGCCACCGTGCCCAGAGGGGTTTTTTTGTTTTTTTTTTGGTTTGAGTGAGATATTGGTGTTTTCCTTTTGAAAATACTTTCTTGGTAACTTATAAAAATAGGCACATATATTGATGTTATTCATGACTAGTTATTTTGGAAATGAATGAAACATAAATCTTGGCATAATATTAACAAATATTTTATCATATTTCTTCCAGAAGAATTTAAACAAATTCAAGTTGGTTAAAATTTAGGAGATCTTACTATTCTGTGATTTATAAAGTCATATTGTGCTAATAGAACCTACAGTCCCTGCCTTCAAATTTAGTTGGGAAAAAAGAAATTTATACACAATTACAGGAGAGAACAAAATAATAAGAAAGGATCAAGTACAATGTTGTGTACAATAAGACCTGTACAAACAATATGAAGTGGAATAATGGACAATTAAGCAAAAAAATTAAATGACGTTTTACAAAAATATTTTTGCATTAGTCAGAACACCATGTTGAATCTTTTATTGTGATTGTCTATACTGTTGTAATTTATCTGAATGTAAGATAAACATAACCTAGAGAGCTGTGTTTATATTAGTATTAGACGAATTATTTTGGAAATTAATGAAACATAATCTTAGCATAATATCAGCAAACAGTTGAAATATGAACTCACATTTTATGATAATGTGATTTTATTTTTTTCTGATGAATTGAAATATATTTTTTAGAAGGGGGGAGGGGTTTTCTAGTCACACAGATAATAATTACAATATACTTAGATTTCTGGAGTCTGAAAAATATATCTATTAAAAAATCAAGTGCAGAATAGTTGTTAACAAGGGTTAGAGTGGGGGGAAAGAGGTGTTGCTGTACAATGGATATAGAGTTTCAGTTTTGCAAGAAAAGTTTTGGAGGTATGTTTCATAACAAAGTGAATATACTTACCATCAATGAAGTGTTAAAACAGTTAAGATAGTAAATTTTATGTTATATATTTTTTCACCATCTTAAAAAAATAAAGTGTCTTACTACAAAATATTAGCAATTAGTAGGTGTTTTTTTTTTTTTTTGAGTTGGAGTCTCACTCTGTTGCCCAGACTGTAGTGCAGTGGCTGCTCCCGGTCACTGCAGCCTCGACCTACTGGGCTCCGGCGATCCTTCCGCCTCAGCCTTCCAAGTAGCTGGAACTACAGGCGTGCGCTACCACGCCCGGCTAATTTAGTAGGTTTTTACTGAGGATCAACAAAGTTGCTGGTTTTCTTATAGCCATTAGGAGCTACTTGAAATGAATAAAAGCTATCTCAAGAAGCATATAAAGCCACGCTACGTGGCTCAGCCTGTAATCCTGCGCCTTTGGGAGGCTGAGATGAGTGGATTGCCTGAGCCCGCGGGTTCGAAACCTGCCTGGGCAGGCGAGACCTCATTTCTACAATAAATCAAAAAATTAGCCAGGCGTGGTAGCGTGCGCCTGTAATTCCGGCTACTTGGAAGGCTGAGGTGGAAGGATCGCCGGAGCCCAGCAGGTCGAGGCTGCGGTGGCCGGAGCGGCCACTGCACTCGTCTGGGCGACAAAGTGAGACTCCAACTCAAAAAAAAAAAAAAAAAAAAAGAAGCATATAATAGACTGGGCTCGGTGGCTAAGCCTGTAATCCCAGCGCTTTGGGAGGCCGAGGTGAGTGGATTGCCCGAGCCCACAGGTTCGAGACCCGCCTGGGCAACTTGGCGAGACCTCATCTCTACAATAAATCAAAAAATTAGCCGGGCATGGCAGCGTGTGCCTGTTGTTCCAGCTACTTGGAAAACTGAGGTGAAAGGCTCTCCAGAGCCTAGCAGGTCGAGGCTGCAGTGGCCAGGAGCAGCCACTGCACTCCAGTCTGGGTGACAGAGTGAGACTCCAACTCAAAAAAATAAATAAATAAATAAAAGAAGCATATAATAAAATTGATAAAAAGAAGATTAACCTAACATTAACACTAATTTACTGCAACTAATATATACCAGGTAGTGTGTTACACAATTTATATGTTATTTTTAGCCTTCAGTTCTCAAAACAATGCTGGAAAATAAGTATTATCATTTTCATTTCTCTATTTATCAACACAAAAACTAAGTTTTATAGATAAGAAGGGTTCAGTGCCTTGTTGCAAGTTGCAGCGTTTCTAATTTCGGATTGGTATTTAAACCCAACCGTCTAGCTTCAAAGTTTATTTTCTGTATATTAGACCATGCCTTTAATTTAAATGAAAATAATTAAAGAATATAAATGAACAACCAGTAATTTGGCACTCTAGTTGGGTATTTCTACTGTCAATAAATGTCTATTTTATTATAATCATCCTGAAAAAAATTAAAAAAAAGGATAGATTATTTAATTTATGATAGCAGTTAATTTGGATTACATTTTTACTTCAGAAGGATTGCCATATAATTGTTTGTTTGTTTGAATTTTTGTGTCTTTTTTTGTTTGCTTTTAACTTTGGGAACACTAATTTTTTTCCCCCTATGTCTTTGTATGCAGGTTATGTGGGTCTGTAATCTGTGCCGAAAACAGCAAGAAATCCTCACTAAATCAGGAGCGTGGTTTTATAATAGTGGATCTAACACACCACAGCAACCTGATCAAAAGGCTCTTCGAGGACTGAGAAATGAGGAGGCACCTCAGGAGAAGAAAGCAAAACTACATGAGCAGGCCCAGTTCCAAGGACCCTCAGGTGACTTATCTGTACCTGCAGTGGAGAAAAGTCGATCTCATGGGCTCACAAGACAGGATTCTATTAAAAATGGGTCAGGCGTGAAGCACCAAATTGCCAGTGACGTAGCTTCAGACAGGTAAACATTTTGTTTAATCTTTAGGTAAACATACTATTTTTAATCTTCATTCCAAACAGAAATACAAACACATGAAATGTTTAGTCAACAGCGAGTTGCCTAAATGTAGTGTAAACGCTCATATGTTTTATATGCATGCTGTATGTGATGTTCAGGACTTGAACTATCATAGTTTTGAACTATCTTAGGTTTGTTGGAGGAGTGTTAGGTTATCAGGTAGCTTCCCAGAATAAAGCTGTGAAATAAAACAAGGAACTGAGATAGGAGGTCACTGTCATAGGAGAGACAAACTGGAACAGGAGCAATAGTTTGGACGGATAAGACGAATTGGAAGTGGGAGTTAAGAGATTGGGGGAGTTAGTGCTGTCTCTAAAGGTTTTATCCTGAGCTGAAGGGTGATATGGTTTTCCAAGCAAGTAAATGCAGATAAAACAGCAGGTTTCAGTCAAGAGTTTGATATATCCATGGTTCACCTCTGTTGTAACGATTTTGGCTCAGTTCTATGGACTTAAAAATAATAGGTTCTTGTGCTTGGAAGGAAGAGAATGAAAAATTTTCATGGGAAGGTTATTTTTCTATACTTATTCCTTTGTTTGGATTAAAAATTCTAAAATAACTGGTTGATACTATTTCTATTGCCCAGAAGTGGCTGATGCATTTCCGTGTGGATAAGTACAAAGCCATGCATTTCTATGAAAACAAATCTAAATTGTATTCACAGCATGGTGGGTTCAGAGGTATTAGTTATAATAAGTAAGACAACTAGAATCACTTTAAATGGTATCTGAAGCCATCACCCAGATGTGTTGCTATGTCTAGAGCAAAAGACAAAATGATGGCTGCCCCAGTTCTCTTGCTAAGTAGTAAAAGTGAAACAGAACATATAATACTTGTAATACTGTCTTTGGAGAAAACAACGGTGGTCTAATGGCTGAAATACTGTTCACATGCCTCAGGGCAAAATATCAGGACCCCCTCCAAATTTGAAGATTGAGAGATCCATCTAAGATTGAGATCCATTTCAAGCAGAAAATGAATTGAGTGCAGTTTACCTTTAATTTTTATTTTTTGAGAGAGAGTTTGACTCTGTTGCCTAAGCCGGTGTGCAGTGGCACGATCACAGCTCACCACAGCCTTAATCTTCTGGGTTCAGGCAATCCTTCTGCCTCAGCCTCCCAAGTAGCTAGGACTACAGGCACATACCACCATGCCCAGCTAATTCTTTTCTTTTTTGTAGAGATGAGATCTTACTATGTTGCCCAGTTTGGTCTCAAACTCCTGGGTTCAAACAATCCTCTTGCCTCAGCCTTCCCAAGTGCTAGGATTACAAGTGTGAGCTACTGTGCCCAGCCTTATTTTGATATTTCTAATTTCTTAAATATTATTACTATTATTATTTTAAATAGATACAGGGTCTCACTATGTTACTCAGGCTGGTCTCGAACTCCTGGGTTCAAGCAATTCTCCCGCCTCAGCCTAAATCCTCCGCCAAAATGCTGGGATTGCAGGTATGAGTCATTACACTTGGCTGAATGTAGTTCATTTGGAAGGCAATTCCAAGCATCTCCTGTAGAAGAAAGTGGGAAATGATTGTTAAGAGGTAGAACACAGTACCAGGTGCATTCAAGAGCAGGTTACTTCTTTTGGCAATCTCAATCTTGTGGGGACTTTTGGGAAACAGGATCAAATAACTTCAAAGTTATTCTACATAAAGAGCAAGGAAGATGTAGTATTTATCCATCAACCCTCCCTTGTTATTGGTTTCAGGGCTTATCCTGGGAATTGCTAATTCTCTGAACTCACCAGCCAACCATGTGCTTGTGGTCAGAGACAGCACTCAGGCAGTGTCACAAATGCCTCAGTTACTTATTGTCTGTGACCTCTGTCAGCTACAATCCCATAGTTGAGTAGTTAATAAGACACCATATGGGCCTTAAAGCCCCTAATATTTACTCTGACCTTTTACAGAAGTTTGCCCATTCCTGCCCTACAGCGTAGTTAGTTCTCTTAGTGTTGTTGAAATTTCTTTTTTCTTTGTCCATCTTCTTTTGTCACCATTTGAAGTATTTCAATTAAGCCTGTTTTCTTGTTCCTTATCTCCCACTTTCTCTCCCTTTATTCTTATTTCTCTCTGGCGCTTTCTCTTTTTTATTATCTGAATGGGTTTTCTAGCAGTATTTGAATTGAACAGCGAAATAGAGTTAATGATGAAGAATGTAATTTTAGTTTAAAGTATTAGTAGTTTGCTTCTTCAATACCATTCAGAAATCAGTGGCCTCAAAAAGAGAAGCTTCAGTTCAATGAAACTTAAATCTCTGTGGACCTAGAACTGTATTTGAGAAATAGAAAAGTATGTTACATGTTTCTTTCTTTCAAGTAGCTTTAGTTTATAACTGCATGCTGCAGTAGTTTTTACCGGTTTCGTGTCTTGTTATTTCTCTCACAGATCTTAGCCTAGTCTTTTACAGATAGGCCGAGTCTATTGAGTGAATGAATACCAAGTTGACCTTCAATCTTAGCTTTGAGTAAATGAATATTTACATAACTAACTTGTTCACACAATTGCAAATTTTAATCAGTTTAGATGCAAAATATTGTTGAGTTTCAAGTATTTTTTTTACTTCTAAAGAACTTGTGGAATACATTTGAAACAATTATTTAGGGTTAAGAAAATAAAATTAGTGAAAAATTGAAGTAAAATTGTTTAAGAACATTTTGTTGGTCTTTCTTACATTTTACATTATTTAACAATTAGACGCCCCATGATTTTCGTAACTGAAACTTAGTGAAATTTAGTAGAGTTGTTTTCTCCTTTCATGCAAAAATTTGTTTATAGCAGTTTCTAGAACACTTGGAGAAATTAAAAAGAAATATCATGGATAATTTGTGTAGCAAAGAGAACTAGAAATCAGAAGGCCTAGGCTCTGTCTGTTCTTACCATTTCCCTATACTGCTATCATTTGTAGATATCTTTTCTCTGTCTCCGTTTTCTCATCTCCGGAATAGAAAAGACAGTCTACAAGGTTTGGAAAAGACTTTCAGTGCTAAAACTCTTTGTTGTGCATTTTAAGGTCCTCTGCCATGGGATAGATTTGAAGGCATTTTCTTCCACTATTTTTTTTTCTCTTATAACTGGTAGTTTTATGTCAAATTAATGCACAATTATCTTCATTCATATTGTGAGATTTCATTGTTATAATTTATCTATTCGACAGATATTTACTGAAATTCAGTGTAGTATTTGTTCTTCATTTTACTGCTTATGTGATGATATAATGAGAGCATTGAGTGTAGTAAAAATATAATGCAGTTATCTTAGATCTTAGGTGTAAAGTTTTAAGGCAGGTTAAGAATGATGAATATTCAGCAGTTTGGTAATCTTCATTTCTTTTATTTTTATTTTTTATTTTTTATTTTTTTGAGTTGGAGTCTCACTCTGTCGCCCAGACTGGAGTGCAGTGGCCGCTCCCGGCCACCGCAGCCTCAACCTGCTGGGCTCCGGCGATCCTTCCGCCTCAGCCTCCCAAGTAGCCGGAATTACAGGCATGTGCTACCACGCCCGGCTGATTTTTTGATTTATTGTAGAGATGAGGTCTCGCTGCCCAGGCGGGTCTTGAACCTGCGGGCTCAGGCAATCCACTCACCTCAGCCTCCCAAAGGCGCGCCACCAAGCCTGGCGGTAATCTTCATTTCTTTATTGTCTGATACTTATGACTTTCCAAGTATCTTTGTGACACTGATAATTTTAAAATAAAAGTAATATTTATAATATGTGCTAATACCTCTTCTTTCAGTACAGATGGAATAATAGTGCTTGGATTACCTTTATGCAATAGGCATACATAAAATAAAATAAAAGATGTCTAGATTGAAAAGAAAAAATAATACTATATTCACAGAGAACATTATTTATACAGAAAATTAAAGGAATCTATAAAAATGTTACCAGAATAAGTGAGTTTAGCAAGGCTGCAGTATATAAGGTCAATATTTGATAACCATTTTTATTTCTAAATACTAGCAAGCAACAATTTGGAAATGGAAATTTAAAAACAAATCTTTAGAGCATTAGAAATACAAAAACATTTACACTAACGACAAAAAATTAAGTACTGAGTTGTAAGTCTAACAAAATATGCATAGAATCTATATGTTGAAAGCAATACAACACTAATGAAAGAAATAAAAGTCTGAGTAAACAGAAGACTAAACTGTGTTCATGGATTTTAAGACTCATATTGTTAAGATGTCCTTTCTCCTCAATTTGATCTATATGTGCAGTTAGATTTTAAAACTTAAAATGTTTGAAATAACTAAAACAGCTTTTAAAAAGAAGAGTTAGAGGACTAACACTGCATGATTTGAATATATTATAAGCTTACATTAATCAAAACGGTATGACACTGACATCAAGACAGACAAATAGATTCATGGTTGTACAGTTAAAAAAATGTATTATCAAGTTATATTTCAGAAAATATCAAGAGAAAATATTTATTACTTAAAATGCACATTGCTTTAAAAGAAAAATAAAGCACTCTTAAAATTCAGTCATTTAAAGTAGCCCTAAGAAGTGCAAAAACTTGGAATAGACTGTTCACAAAAGAAAATATGCAAATGGCTAATAAACACAAGTTGTGTCCTACGACTTTAGTTATTTGAAAAATGCAAATCAATATCCAGTGAGATACTTTGAGGGACCCAGTGGGAAGGCTGCAATTTAAAACAACAAAAGAATGTGACAACACTTACTGCTTGTGAGGATTCTGAGGAAACTGATCCCAGGGCCTTACAAGTGAAAGTATAAAACATGCATGTAAAGTAGTATAAGCATTCAAAAAGTGTTTGATGGTGACTTATAAAATTAAATATAGACTCACCCAGTGGCCCAGCAATTCTACTCCTAGGAAATTAGTTAAGAGATAAGAAGTTCTATATCTGCATAATACTTGTATAATACTGTTCAAAGCAGATTTATTCATAGTATCCCCCAAATGGAAACTTCCTGTATGTCCACCAACAGGAGAATGAATAAACAAATTATGGTGTATTTCAATAAAGGTATTATTCACCAATAAAATAGGGGAACTGTTTATGTGCAGAGAAGCATGAATACTTCTCAAAATCATTGTGATGAGTGGACACAGGCTGTCACAGAAGAGTAAATGTTATATGATTCCATTTATAGGAAGGTCAAGAAAAGGCAAAACAGATCTATGGGGAAGAATTATAATGAAGCTTTCCTTGAGGGAACTTTCTGAGGATAGAAGTTTTCCATAACTTTAAAGGGATATGGATTACTAGTTGATGTATTTGTTAATAGCTATTGAGGTATTCAGGTTTGTGTACTTTTTACTGCCCGTGAATTATATTTTAGTAAAAAAATTAAAAGGAAATTATGCACATAATTGCTTGCTACATTTTAAAATTACTGGTTGCATTGAAATTTTACTAGTACTAAATATTTAAAACATCATGAAATTGTATCCAAAATTATGAAATTTCTCTTATAATCAATGTCTCAGCAATGACTTTTTTTAGTAGACTCAGAGATCCTTATATTTATAGAAAGCTAGTAATGTACCTAGAACCAAACCAGTTGTACTTAGAATTTACTAAGTGAGGATTACATATGGTTTAAGGACGATTTATGTAACCTATTACTAAGAATGGTCATATGAATTCAGACTCTCATTCAAAATGGTCATCTGAGATATGTGGTGAGAAAAAATAGCATGAAAATGACAGAAGTAAGATAAAAGTTCTTGCAAGGGAATTGAAATATGGTTAAGAAAGAGGTTAAAGTATAAAGAGCCAACTGAAAAAACTGGTAGTTACCTTGGAAGAAAAAAGAATCTCAATAACTTAGAAGCAAATGACCTCATAACCTTTATTACCAGTTATTTCTCCTCATAATTTTTTGGAATATCAGGTGAAACAAAAGACAAGAAGGATGGCTATATATTTGGTACCACTTTCAGTGAATTATGCACGTTCAATAAATGCTTGGTGCATATGATGAATGAAGGAAAGCTGTAATACTAACGTCTTTACATGACTGATGTTCTTACAGCATTTTTATTTTTTATTGACAGAACAATCCATCATTAGACTTGATATATAATGCTTGAAACTTCTTCATTTTGAAGAATATAACACAACACTGAAAGACAAAGTATCTCTTTTAAAAAAGGTTGTTTAACATAGTATGATAATTGCTTTGACTGCATGAAATTTAGTCTCTTCTCTTGGAATAAGTAACTTAAATATTTTTAATATCAGTATTTATGTTTAAAAAACTTCATTCCCATTTTAAACTGAATTAAACTTGAACTGTCCTCAAGTTTCCTTCATGAAAATTACCTAAAAATAGAGTTGTAAATTGTGCCAGTTTGCCCAGTCCCAGGTTACACCTGCTGTCCTGGCCTTCTACATAGATTGGCATTGCTCTGAATTTTATATGAAGTATTTTATTGAGTTGCATTAAAATAATTCTATGGTGACTTTGAAAGGTCTCCACTTTGCATTTACATACAGCTCCTGCCATGATTTAATCCATGTGATGTGTATATGCAGTGAAGAGTTCACAACTGAAATATAGCAAGCAATAACACATCCTTTCCCCAACTTTTCAGATACAAGATAGTTAACATTTCTCTTTGAATGGCAGGATGCAAGATGCAACTGATGAAATGAAGTGTGATAGAAAGGTCTCTGGTACAAGGATGCCCACTCTCACCTCTCTTTTTCAACATAGTTCTGGAAGTTGTAGCTAGAGCAATCAGACAAGAGAAGGAGATTAGTGGTATCCAGATAGGAAAAGAGGAAGTCAAGTTATCCCTCTTTGCAGACGACATGATTCTATACCTCGAAAACCCAAGAGAATCTGTCAAAAACCTCCTTGCACTGATAAAGGACTTTGACAAAGTCTCAGGGTATAAAATAAATGTGCAAAAGTCAGTCACATTCTCATACACCAACAATAAACAGACAGAAACCCAAATAAAAAGCAAAAATCACACTCACAGTTGCCACAAAAAAAAATGAAATACCTTGGCATTTTCCTAACCAGAGAAGTCAAAGACCTTTACAATGAAAACTACAAAACACTGCTCAAAGAAATCAAAGATGACACAAACAAGTGGAAAAATCTTCCATGCTCATGGATTGGAAGAATCAACATTGTTAAGATGTCCATCCTACCTAAGGCAATCTACAGATTTAACACAATATCCATTAAATTACCGACAGTGTTCTTCTCAGGCCTGGAAACGTCAATATAAGAATTCATATGGAAACATAAACAACCACGAATAGCCAAAGCAAAACAAAACAAAACAAAAACAAAGCAGGAGGTATCACACTCCTAGACTTTAAACTTTATTATAAGGCTACAGTAATCAAATAAGCCTGGTATTGGTACAAGAGCAGGCACTTAGACCAATGGAACAGGATAGAGATTCAAGAAGCAAAACCTCAATACCTCAACCAACTCACCTCCAACAAAGCTTCCACCACCAATCACTGGGGAGAAGAGAACCTATTCAGTAAATGGTGCTGGGAAAACAGGCCGACCACATGCAGAAGATTAAAACAAGATCCCTACCTATCACCATACACAAAAATCAACTGTAAGTGAATCAAAGACCTAAACTTAAAACCTCAAACTACCAGATTCTTAGAAAATGCAGGAGACACGCTTATGGAAATTGGAACTGGAAACCAATTCCTGACCAAAACCCCAAATGCCCATGCCCATGCTTCTGCAAAGCCAAAGAAACCATCAAGAAAGCAGGGAGACAGCCCACAGACTGGGAAAAAATATTTACCAATGGTAAGGCTGACAAAGTCCTGACATCTAGGATCTACAAGGAGCTTAAACGTACTGAAAAGAAAAAAGCGAACAACCCCATTACAAAATGGGCAAAAAAATATGAATAGACACTTCTTAAAAGAAGACTTACAAACAGCCAACAGATACATGAAAAAATGCTCAGCCTCACTCATCAAAGGAATGCAAATTAAAACCACACTGAGATATCACCCAACTCCAGTCAGGATGGCCATCATCAATAACTTAAAAAACAACAGATGCTGGAGAAGATGCAGTGAAAAGGAAACACTTCTACACTGTTGGTGGGAGTGTAAACTAGTACAACCTCTGTGGAAAAGAGTTTGGTGATTCCCAAAAGATCTAAAAATTAACCTTCCATATGACTCCAAAATCCCCTCACTGGGAACATACCTGGAGGAACTCAAATCACTCTAAAAAGATACCTGCACATGTATGTTTATTGCAGCATTGTTCACAATAGCCAAAACATGGAACCAACCATGCTGCCCATCAAAAGAGGACTGGATAAAAAAATGTGATACATATACATGCCATAAAGAAGGACAAAATGATGAACTTCATAACAACCTGAATGGACTAAGAATCTATTATACTGAGTGACCTATCACAGAAACGAAGATCTGAGTATCACATGTTCTCACTTGTAAGCAGACTTTGAACAATTATCGAAATACTATAAGAAAAGGATTGGCAATAGTGGGAAACTGCCAGGGGAGGGTAGGGGTGGGACTGGCAGTCGTGGGAATCTGCAAGGGGGATGAGGGACACACCTCATCGACAAGGGTACATGCCTAATGAATATTTGTATCTGACCCTGAATTGTACCCCACATCTTTAAAATAAAAATTATTAGTTAATTAATAAAATAACAGTGAAAAGAAGGAAAAAAAAGAAAGTTCTCTGATAGTGGTGGTAGAAGTGTTTGACATCACTGCCTCATTTGCCACTTGGTGTATCATCCAGTTTAGTCATGATTCATTCTTTAGTATTTGAGATGCAGCAAGCAAGGTTGATGGGAGAGTAAATTAGGTATATGTGAAGTGTGTGTAGGAAACAGAGGCTGAATCATCCTGCTGTAGAATGTATAGAGGGTAGTATGGATGTTTTCACTACAGTGTTTTTATCATTTATTGTATAGTGTAAATTTACAACTATTTATGTGTGTGTGTTTGTTTGTTTATAGAGATGAGGTCTTGCTGTGTTGCCTAGGCTCGTCTCAAACTCCTGGGCTCAAGCATTCCTCTCACCTTGGCCTCGCAAAGTGTTGGGATTATGGGCCACAGCACTTGGCCTGGTAATTTTTAAATTTTGGAATAAATATTTCATTAGCAAGGTGCTAAAAATGAAAATGCATTTTACTGATGAATGTATAACTTGTACAAAATTTTTATTGACTTTTGACATCTACTAGGGGATCTTAGTCACTGAGTACATGCATGTAAGAAGAAAAAAAAGTCTAGTGAAGAAGCAACATCTATTTTAAAAGTTAGTAGAGTTATTTGAAGAGGACATGTGACAAATGGATACTTACAGATGCAGAAGGTGTATTTTATAAATTACTCTCTGAAGTATGACTTTTCTTTTTAGATTAATTCGTTGTTCTTTTTCATTTTAGTGCATTTCAATTCCAAGGTTTATGTGCGTGTGTGTGTGCAATCAAAAAGTAAATGATTGGTTCCATTAACAAAAGAATTTTGCCAACCATTGTGTTGATGTTTTTAAAAGCATTTTGAAGCTAATGCTTTTCAACCCTAAGATCCTGAAAATTATTTTTATTTTTTTTTGAGTTGGAGTCTCACTCTGTTGTCCATGCTGGAGTACAGTGGCACACTCATAGCCACCGCAGCCTCGATCTGCTGGGTTCAGGCGATCCTTCCACTTCAGCATTCCAAGTAACTGAAACTGCAGGTGCATGTTACCACGCCCAGCTAATTTTTTTGATTTACTGTAGAGACAAAGTCTTGCCAAGTTGCCCAGCTGGTCTCAAACCCGTGGGCTCAGGCAATCCACTCTCCTAGGTCTCCCAAAGTACTGGGATTACAGGCTGAGCCTTGAGTCCAGATGAAAATTTTTAACACATAGTGCTTATTGAATAGTTGTTGAAAGGCTAAATGAATGGATACATAAAATGGCTTAAGAAAAAAGGGGGACGAATTATAAGGAGATTGGAGTGTCTGATAGAAACTCAGAGAAAGAAAGAGGATAGACCTTACAAACAACTGGAGTTATGGGCTCAAATACTGTGAACTCTATCTCAGTATCTTGAATCTATATTTCAATGTATCCATTCTCTTATGTCTTTCCAAAACAGTTCACTGTTCAGATGTTTTACATGGTATGAAAAATGACATAAATAGAACTTTGTGAAATGAATTAAAGGTGTTTTGTAGTAGTCTTCAAATTGAAAACTGCTATATTATTGGCATATGTATCATACATCTTGCTTGATAATTGACATGATAACTTAAATAAAAGCTATTTCAAGAGATTCAGTAATCAATAAACAACTTAGCTATGAAAATAAGGTAAATGTCTAAGATAACATAATTGAACTAGAATTTATGTTAATTAGGATTGAGATAGACAGAACATAAATATATACTCAGCCATTTGAAAGCTGTTAAAATGTTTCCCCATTTGATCACATAATGGTACCTATATGAAAGCATTTTAGAATGAACTGTATGCATTTTGATTTTATATTATCACAAATGGCATTGCCAGTGGACCATAAAAAATCATACTCTCTAAAAAGTATATAAATAGAATTTTGTTTCATGCCTCTTAAACTGGGTACAAATAAAAGAGTAACAACTTCTGAACTCCACCATAGCATATAATTCTGAGTTATTCTTTCTTTTCTGGTGTTAAAACTTACCATGACTTTGACATTTTAAAAAAGTTTGTTACTTTTCTTAATAAGTTGGAAGGAAAAAAAGGAGTAACATATGAAAGTTCATATTTTTATTTTAAAATTAATATATATTAGAGGGGACCCCCTAGACTGGAATTTATAAAAAGGTGTGTATTTATTCTTACTTATTTAATTTTCAGCCACCTTCCAAGTACTCTCTGTGTGATACAGTACACCTATTGAGATGCTTTTTCCACTGCTCAAAACAGTTTTGAACTTGTCTTTTTTCTTTCTCTTGTCTGATTGCTCTGTTCATGACTTTCAAAATTATGTTGAATAAAAATAGTCATGTACCAGATCTTAGAGGAAAGGCTTTCAGTTTTTTCCCATTTAGTATAATGTTAGCTGTGGATTTGTCAAATATGGCCTTCATTTTTTGGAAGCATTTTCCTTCCATACTCTGTTAAGGGTTTTTATCTTAAATAAATGTTAGATTTGATCTAATGCTTTTCTGGCATCTATTGAAGTGATCTTCAGATGACTTGGAGCTCTTTTATACATTATTTGCTCCATTTCTCCAGTTGTTTTTAGAATTTTCTCTATGTCTTTGACTTCTGAGAATTTGATTATATGCTTTGGAGAAGAGCTTATTTTGGTTGAATCTGTTTTGTGTTCTTTGATCTTCTTATACATGGATATTTCTATCTCTTTCAAGTTTTGGAAAGTTTCAACACTATTTTGTCACATATTCATTCTACCCCTTGTTGTTGTTCAGTATCCTCTGTTATACTAATAATTCTTAGAATTAATGTTTTGAAATAATTTTCTATTCGTTGTAAGTGATATTTGCTTCTTCTCATTCTTCTCCCCCCTCTTCTGTGTAGTTTTAAAAAGTTCTTCAAGCTCACTGATTCTTTCCTCTGCTTGATCCATTCTGTTGTTAAGAGCCTCTAATGAATTTTTCAGTTCAGCAAATGTATTTCTCAGTTCCAAGATTTATGTTTTTAAAAATTATTTCAATCTATTTGTTTAATTTTTTCAGATTTCTGAATTGCTTTTCTGTGTTACCTTGGAGATCACTGAGTTTCCTTAAACTACTATTTTGAATTATTGGTTAGAGAGCTCACATATGACCTACTTTTTAGGGTCAGTCATTGATTTCTTGCTTTGCCCATATGGAGACATCATGGTTTCCTGTTTGCTGTTGTTTCTCATGGATTTACAGCTATGTCTTTGCATTAAAATATTAGTTATTTATTCCAGTCTTCTCTATCTGGCTTGTTTTGGTTTATACTGGACATGTTTTCTTAGATATTTTTTGTAGTTTACCAGTTGAATTTATTTATTTATTTATTTTTCCTGCTAAATTGCTGACTTCTTTTTGGCACCAGGTTGCCTAGACTCTGATAAAAGATTGGCTTGCTTCCTGCACTAATTGGGAGTGGTCCCAAAGGGGATATCCTGGCAACGTGGGAAGGCTGGCTAGCAATTCACGCCCAGGGAACCTGTGGAACATTCCTTCTACAGCATGGTGCTGTTGAACATCCACTCTCAGTTGGTGTCTCCTTTTTTTTGAGTTGAAGCACAGTTTACAGGACTGGGACTAGTAGTCCCGCTTCTCCTTTTTGTCTTTGACTGTCTTCAGGGATATTTGTCTCTTCAGGTACTCCTGATGCTTCTCATGGATTAAGACAGGAACATATCTCCTGCCAGAGAACCCAAGATGGTGGGAAAGCTAAGCTGGTTGTCCACCTTGATTTCATTTTTCCCAAGCATAGAAATTGTGAGTTGGGGAAGTTTTTCACATACTTGGTACTGGGAAAATTGGGAGGAAATGTATCAATTCTCTTACAGTTTGCTTGGAGTTGTTTTTACTTCTCCATGACCCTGAGAACCATCTCATGTTCATCCTTTGAGTTCTGGGATATTGCTGATGACATATTTGTTTTTGGTTTTCTGTGGATGGGTAGAGGGAGTGAAACCAGCTTGGCTCTATGTCATTTTGGAACTGGAATGAAAAATACATATTTTTAGTTAAGTTAAATTAAAATTATTTTTTCATCAGCAAGTCTTAAGTTATTTTGTTCAAAATGACTTAGTAGTGTTGCTATAGAGATGGCTATGATAGGTACTTGAAAAAGTCACTGCTGATTTAAAAAATGATTTAGCATCATGTTACCATAATTACTCAAGTTTTTTTATTTGCATGTTCTCTTTGAATTTTTGTTTTTGAAGTAAGTTTTAAAGCGTCTGAGTTCTTGGGGAATGATTTTCTTATGCTTCAAGGTGTAATTTTTTTCTCTGTATTATCTCCCCTACTCTATATACTCCGTACTCTAGTCACTTGGTTTCTTTCTTATTATTTTTTTTTCTGCAAACACTGTTACTATTTTGTTTACATGTGTATTTTTATAGATTTTTTCCTGCAAATATAGGAATGTATATATATATATATATATATATATTTCTTCCAAGTGATACCCTACTACATAGCATTCTGTTATCTTTTTTCATTTAACAGCATGTGTTGGAAATCATTCCTAACCAGTGCATAGCAAGTTTGCTTCATCATAACTTTTAGAGGATGTGTCATATTTTTAGACCCTAGTGATAGACACTTAATTACCAATTTTTTTTGCTATTAAAAACACTATTGTAATACATAAACACATGCACATATGTGTGTGTGTATACTTACATCGGTCTAACAGCAAATGTATAAGATAAACTATAATTCCTGGAAGTAGAATTACTTGATTAAAGAATGCAGGCAGTTTTAAGTTTTTGTAGCTTTTGCCTCATTGCCCACTTCTAGAGGATGTACCAGTCATTAGGTTTCCACTTTCTAGCTCTTTTACCAACACAAAATTATAACATTTTTGATGTTCACCAGTCTAATAGGTGAGAAAATGATACTGCTTTATAGTTTTAATTTTTCTTATATTATGACTGTCAGATTGAGCATTTATGCATATATTTAAGAACATTTTTCTTTTTAAAAACTGTGTTAGTATCTTTTTCCAGTATATATATTTTAAAATTCCACAGTTTGTGTGGATCAATATCAAGGTACAAGTGAGCTTGGTCTTTTGTGTAAGGTTTCACTAGACCAAAATCAAGGTGTTGCCTGGGGATGCAACCTCCTCTGATGCTCAGGGTTGTTCAAGCTCACTGGTTGTTGACAAATCATTGTCTTGCAGTTGTATGACAGGTCCTCAGCTCCCAGAGGCTACTGACCATTCCCTGCTGTCACCTTCTGCACTGCATGGCAGTTTGTTACTTCAAAGCTAGCAGGAGAATGTATATGCTACTTGGGATGCCTTTGACTTCTGTCTTTGACCTCTAATCCCCCTTCTAAAGGCCTAACATCACTTATCAAGCCCTCCTAGGATAATATCCTTTTTGATTAATTTAAAGTCAACCAAGGTGGGACCTTAATCATGTCTACGAAATCATCTCACTTTGCCATATAATGCACCCTAGCCATGGGAGTTATAGCACATCATATTCACAGATCCATTCAAGCAGAGGGATGATGACACAGGGTGTGTATACCAGGTGCTGGGAATTGTAAGAACCAACTTAGAATTCTGCTTACCTGAGATTGCAAATACTTCCCCCCAGTTTCTTATCTTTTGACTGCTTATATTATTCTTCTTTCAATGAATAAATGTAAACATGTCATGGTGGAATGCATTTTTTCTTTTACGGCTCTTGATTTACTCTTTTTTTTTCTTTTTAAGTGAAGTTATAATTCACATGCCATAAAATGAACCCTTCAAAAATATCCTACTCAGTGGTCTTTTAGTATATTTTTGATTCTGTGCAACCATTACCACTATCCTATTCCAGAACATTTCCATGATCCCCAAAAGAAACTCTGCCCATTTGCAGTCACTGCCATTCTCCTTATCCCTCAGCCTACTGGCAAACACAAACCTACTTTATATGTGTGTAGATTTGCCTATTTTGGACAGTTCATAAAAATGGTATCATACAATATGTAGTCTTTTTGTTCCTGACTCTTTCACTTAACATAATGTTTTCAAAGTCCATCCATTATGTAGCATGAATCAGAAATTTCTTTTTATGTCAAAATGATATTTCGTTGTATGTATATACCACATTTCATTTATTCATTCATAGTTGATGGGCATTTGAGTTGCTTCTACTTTTTGGCTGTTATGAATAATGCTACCATAAAAGTGTGTGTAAGTTCTTGTGTGGACATATGTTCTTAATTCTCGTTTGTATTTTTTATTATAATTATTCCAGTGACTGTGAAGTGGTTTTGATTTGTATTTACCTAATGACTAATGATGTGGAACATCATTTCTTATGCTCATTGGCCATTTATATGCCTTCTTTGAAGAAATTTCTTATAAAATTTTTTGTTGAGGTTATTTTTAAAAGGTCTTTTTCTTCACTAAAAGTAAAAATATTTCTATTCTTTTGATACTTTTATGAGTTTACTTTTACATCGTAAAACATGGATCTGAAGTGTATCAGAGTATGGTGTTAGGTGCATACCCAACCTTTTTTTCTCAGCTACACCGACCAGTCAGATAATCGTACTTCTTTACATAGGATTACCCCTTTGTTCCAAACCATTTAAGAGATCAACTTTTCTTCCCAGTAATTTGAGATGTCATATTTATCACATACTGAATTATTGCATGTTAGGGAATATTCATATTTATCACATACTGAATTATTGCATGTTAGGGAATATTTATAAATGTTCTTTTCTGTTCTATCGATCAATCTGTCCAAAGACTGTATCTAATTTAAAATTTTATTTTTCATCACTTATGTAATCTGAGCTATTAGTTACTGAAAGCAAAAAACTTAACAAAATGAGCTCTAGGTGATACATTTAAATTCATAGATATTTAAATAACTTTCCTGTAGTGTATATTGGATTGTGCAATGAGTGAGTTATGAAGTGGGAAGGTTTTGGGAAAGTGACAAGGTTATGTTTTTACCAGTAATGCTTTTTCCAGTTATATAGTATGAATGTATAACTAACCAAAGTAAAAAGTAAGAAGAAAAAGTAGAAATTATGATAGAATTGAGGAATGAAAGAACATTTTCCTTGTAATATATTGGTGGCAATGGCACTGATAAGCAGAATGACAAATGGTATTAGTTCAGCTTTTGGATGATTAAGCATAAACTTGTATTTATCATTTTTGCCACCAGATGGCGAAGGTGCATCCTGAAAGCAAAAGATTTATAATTCTGTGATTGTTCCACCTGAACTAGTTGCAGAGATGACTGAGTTGGCATTCAAGATTGTGAAAAACAGGACTTTTCATGTATCGTTGGCTTCCATATTCAAAGATGATATTTATTTGTCAATATTTATCTCAAGTACTGAGATTTCCATGTACCAGACTAATATTTACAAATGCAAGTTTTATAATCTTACCTTTTGTTCCACAAATACTTCAAAATCAAACTGTTCAGAATCCAAGTGCATATTCTCCCTCAGCTTCTTTGTCATTCTCTAGCCCAGCTGATTGTACCATCAATTATCCTGCTGCCCAAAGAAAGACGCTTAGGTACCATTTTCTAGTCCTCTTTCTCTTGACTTTTATATTATATGTTTTTATATTTTTGATCAATTTCATTCTTGCAGTCTCTTTTGTGTACAGCCCTTCCTTTTCAATAGGGATATTTCAACTGCCCTTGTTTAGACATTGACTTTGCTTTGTTTCCTTTCTGGCCTCTTGCTTCTCAGCTTTATTCTCTTCAAATTCTATTTTGTTTCCTGAATCATGAGATTAAAGCACAGATATGATGAAGTCATTCATTTTATATCTTTTGATGCCTCCTCATATTTTACTTAAGGTTCAAATTCTTAACTTTCCAAGGAAATGAACATTTATTGAATATCAAACAAGAAAAAAATTTAGGGCATTTGATTTTAATTTCCATAATGATGTATAAAATGGTGCTTAAGATACCCCTTTTTATACTGAAATAAGTTCTCCAGATTCCCAAATTAGAGGTAGAGTTTCCATTGAGATATAGGTTTTTCTGACTCAAAAGCCTGTTATTCCTTTTTGAGGCTCACTATTACCTGTCCTTTTTCACCTCATCTCCTACTACTTTTTTTTTCCTTTCCCTCAAGCAACCTAATAATCTAGCCATAGCCGTAACCAATGAATTTTAAAATTTCTTCATTTTACAAATTTCAAATATTTGCTCATGCTGTTCTTATTTAGAATTCTATTCTAGCTATGCATGTATTAATTTAAATATTTATTGTTGAATGTATGTCAGATTTCTAGATGATGATGAAATAGCAATGAAAAAAATAGACAAAAGTCTCTCATGGAGATTACTTTTGAATTGAGAAAGACGAAGAAATAAGAAATAACAAGTGTGTTGGATAGCAGTGTAGCCTCAGGCCTGTGCACTTGGCTACACAGGCTGTGCAGCTCAGAACTCCAGGGGGCGCCATTCACTAAGATGTGAGTACCACAACCTGGAGTTGGGCTCCTCTGGGGTCCTGGTGGCACGTGTTATGCAGGAAAGTAGTAATATGTGGCAGGAGGGAAAGGGATTGTTTTTCGAGGGAGCAGGAAGACAGTTAATAATTTTAAATAGGAGGTTAGGGAAGGCCTTGCTTAACAGTGAGTTAAGACTTGAAGGAGGTGAGCAATACGACATATGTATCTGAGGGAAGAGCACTCCAGGCAGCGAAATAGCAAGTGCCCAGATTCATAAGTGAGGGTGTGCCTTGGATCTGTTTAAATCTTACTTTTTTTTTTCATTGCCCAATTCAAGCTCCCTAGTTACATGAATTTTTCCTGTTTTCCAGCATGAATTCTATTTTTGCTTATCAAGGATGCATTTATTCAAGCATTTTCCACTGGCCTTTAGTATACTTGTTAATGTTTCTTTTTTCTCTTACTGAATTTTGAGCAAGTTGAGGGTTTACTGTTTTTTTCATCTTTCTTATAAACATACCTAGTTAAGGTTTAGAAATAGCAGACACTCACTGAATATTAATTGAAATGAATTGAAATATATTAAATCACTGAAAAGTCTAGTAGGCAACCAGTTATCTTTTCTTATAGTTTATTATGCTTGTTGCATGTTTATAAAAACTGAATTTATTTAAATAATTTGGTGATTTTTCCTGCCTGTAAAACCTTGTTAACATGCATATAAGAATTAAACCACTTGTGATTACATGTAAGATTGAGTTCTAGTATTCTACTGTTTCTTAGAAACTGCAGTGATGATGGAGCATTTTAAGTGCTTTAGCATATTTTTAAAGAAATCTAGTCTCTTTGACCTGTCACATTTTAGCTTTATTTTAAAGACTTTGCTTTAATATCTTACTTTTTTCCACGTCCTTCTATTTTTAAACAGGGTGACTTAAGTCCCAGTTTGTCACAGCCAGTCCTGGTTTATACATGTTATCTTAGCATAATAAATAAGAATACCCTTTTCCCTCTCAAAAGTTTCCTGATGTGGACAATAAATATGATGTGGTCTCATTCTTCTTAGAGGCTTTCTATGTGATATCTAGTACACAATGCTGCACATTGCTAGACTTATTGAAATTTCCCAGTGGAACTATACCACAGAAAATAGTACTTCAGGTACTTAGTCTGTAGTGTTTACTGAGTGTGCACTTTACTTTATAACAGTTTATATGGAGAAATACAAAGAGAGCAGAAGATGCTCTGTGGCATGTAAGTGTATAATCTTATAAGTCAGGATCAATGATGTAATTATATAAACATAAATATTTGAAACTGACAAATATAAATGTAACAAAATATAATTTCAAGATATATAAAAGTGGAGAATTTGCACCCCATATATTTTTGTGTGTGTGTGTTGGAGTCTCACTCTGTCACCCAGACTGGAGTGCAGTGGCCGCTCCCGGCCACCGCAGCCTCGCCTGCTGGGCTCCGGCGATCCTTCCGCCTCAGCCTTCCGAGTAGCTGGAATTACAGGCGCGCACTACCACGACCGGCTAATTTTTTGATTTATTGTAGAGATGAGGTCTCGCCAAGTTGCCCAGGTGGGTCTCGAACCCGCGGGCTCAGGCAATCCACTCACCTCAGCCTCCCAAAGGTGCGGGATTACAGGCTGAGCCACCGAGCCCGGCTGCACCCCATATTTTTAAAATAAAACATTTTTTTAAAAGTGGAGAATTAAATGAGCAAATTTAAATAATGGAGTCAAATATGGTAGTTTGGGAGAAGTTTTGTAGATTTGTAAAAACTGAAACAAAATTATAATAAAGGAATTTTAAAGACAGAAGATACAGTATGGTATAAAAGTAGTAGGAAAGCAAGTCTGTATAGTATAGAAGCTTGTAAATTATTTGTTATTCTTTAGCCACTAATTTTATTTTGGTTCTCAGATACAGTGAGTTTTGTTAATCACATTTATCAGTTTATGACACTTTGGTGATCTCTGTAAGATCCCTCTATTGTGCTTTTTTCCCCACCTAAATGTCTATCTTTATGTAATAATATACAATGCTGCATTGTGTGTTTAAATTACATAAATGAAATGGAGCTTTAGATCTTATGTTTTAAAACAGGGGCCCCCAACCCCCCAGGTCATGAACTGGTACCCATCTAAAGCCTGTTAGGAACTGGACTACACAGCAGGAGGTGAGCGGCCAGTCTAGCTAGCAAAGCTTCATCTGTATTTACAACTGCTACCCATTGCTCACATTATCGCCTGAGCTCTGTCTTCTATCAGACTAGCGGTGGCATTAGATTCTAATAGTGCGAACCCTATTGTGAACTGCACATGCGAGGGATCTAGGTTGCAGTCCTTATGAGCATCTCATGCTTGATGATCTGAGGTGGTGATGCTATATATTTCATTATGTATTACAATGTAATAATAATAGAAATAAAGTGCACAATAAATGTAATGAATTTGAATCATCCCCAAACCATTCTCCTTCCCCTTGTCTGTGGAGAAGTTGTCTTCCACAAAACCGGTCCCTGATGCCAAAAAACGTGAACCTGCTGTTTTAAAAGATTCAGTTATGTGGGATTATGTTTGTTGCTCCAGACTGACGCATTATATCTGTAGTAGACAGAATAATGGCCTCCAGAAATGTCTACACCCTGATCCCTGGACTTCTATGAATATGTTACCTTGCATGGCTAGAGACTTTGCAGGTATGATTAAGGTTATAGTTCTAGAGATATGAAGATTAGCTTAGATTGTCTATGTGGGCCCAGTCTAATCACATGAATCCCTAAAAAGTAGAGAACTTTTTTTATCTGGTTCAAAGAGATGAGATAGAAGAAGGAAGAGAGATTCACAGCAGGAGAGGCATTCAGCTAGCCATCGTTGAGTTGGAAGATGGAGGAAGGGGCTCACAAGTCAAAGAATTTGGAGCTGGGAACCACCCTCAGTTTATAATCAGCAAGAAAACGACGACCTTGGTCCTACAACCACAAGGAACTGATTTCTGCCAACAACTTGAATGAGCAAAAAAATGGATTCTGCCAGAACCTCCAAAAAGAAAAATCAGCTGACACCTTGATTTTAGTCCAATGAGACCTTCTGACCTACAAGGCTATCCGGCAACAAACTGGTGTTTTAAACTAATAAATCTGTGGTAATTTTTTATAGTAACAATAGAAAACTAATGCATACTCCTCCCCTGTGCATATCTACTATATTTGACATTCTATAGTGATGGACAATCTAGGCTGGGTCAAAACTCTTCATTACTATGAAGAATGAACATCCTTATACATATCTCCTATGGGTCTATGCAAGAATTTTTCTGTAGTCTGTGTATCTGGGTATATAATCAGTGTGACATAGGGTACATATACTTTATTTTATTAGTTTTGTTCTCAAGAATGGCTCTGTCCATACTTCTACTTGAAGTGTGTGAGTGTTTGTCATTTTCTGTATCATTACTGATATTTGACATTATTAAGACTTTTTATTTTTGCCAATCTGGTGGATATGAAGAAGTATTTGTGTTTTAATTTGCAATTTCTTTGTTGCATTGATGCCAAGCATCCCTTCATATACATATTAACTATTTGGATTGCTATTACTGTTAATTGTTCATTTATATTATTTATGTAGTTGAAAGCAATTAGCTTTCCATTAATTTTGTTCATTATTTGTTTGTTGAGTAGATATTTTTGTTTTTATGTAGTAAATTCACTACTTTTAAATTGTGTGGTTTGTCATCTTTTAGTCATGATTAAGAAGTAAGTTCTGTCTGCGAATAGTGAGTGACTCACACCTATAATCCCAGCACTCTGGGAGGCTGAGGTAGGAGGATCGCTTGAGCCCAAGAGTTCATGACCAGCATGGGCACCAGAGCAAGACCCTATCTCTACAAAAAATTTAAAAATTTAGCCATATATGATGGCTCATGTCTGTAGTCCTAATGCTTTGGAGGATCGCTTGAGCCTAGGAGTTCAAGGCTACAGTGAACTATGATTGCACCACTGCACTCCAGCCTGGGTGATAGAGTGATACCCTTTCTCAAAGGATAAATAAAATAAAATAAAATAAAATAAAGAAATAAAATAAAATAAAGATAAATAAAATAAAATAGTTCTCATTCAAAATTCCTTAGTATTCCAATACTCTTTGACACTTCTACTGTTAGTTTTATCTTTTTACCTTTCCGATGTGTATCTTAAACTGAGTTCAAGTTAATTTTTTCCCATACAGTGAGTCATTGTTCCCAGCAGCAACTATTAGACAACTTGTTCTCAAACCCCTGGTTTTTGGTACTACCTTTCTTCATACATACTTCTATATGTAATTCGACCATTTTTGAGCTCTCTATTCTGTTCTATTGGTCTGTTATTTATCCTGTGACAATACCACACTGTAATTAAAACGTTTAAAAAATTTTTTTAAAGATATGAGGTACAAGTCAGGATTAGGTGTACAAGTAGTCATTGAACAGGTGAAGTTTGGGCCTCCCTTTAGTCCCCACTTTGTCTGGTTTGAAATCAAGTACGCTTATTGATGGTGTGTCTCCCCCCACCCCCCACCCCCAGCAGTATACTGCTACTGCCAATCCCTTTCTTATAGTATTATGGTAAATGTTCAGGGTCTGCTTATGAGTGAGAACATGTGGTACTCTTTGTTTCTGTGATAGATCACTAAGTATGATACACTCTAAATCCATCCAAGTTGTTGCAAAGGTCATATGTTTGTCCTTCTTTATGGCTGCCTAATATTCTTTCATGTATATGTACCACATTTTTTTAATCCAGTCCAGTTTTGATGGACAGCATGGTTGATTCTATGTTTTTTAAAAACATTCTTTGGGATTTTTCCATAGATGATTGCATCACTTGTAATGAAGATTGATCTCTCTCTCTCTCTCTCAATTTTCAAGTGCAAGCTTTTTATTTCCTTTTCCTATCCTGTTTTACTGGCTAGTACTTCCAGTACAAAGTTAGATGGAAGTGGTGAAAGTGACGTGTTTGCCTTGTTTCCTACATTAGGGTGAATGCTTTGAGTCTTTCACAATTAAATGTGATGATAGCTGTAGGTTTTTATAGCTGCTCTTTATCAGGCTGAGAATTCTCTTCTATTATTAGTTTGCTGATAATTTTTCATGAATGGTTGGGGAATTTTGCCAGTTTTGTCTTGCTTCTATTGAAATGAATCATGTGGTTTTTCTTTGGTAGTCTATTATATTGTGAGTTATACTCATTGTTTTCAAATGTTGTACCAACCTTACATTTCTGGGATACTTCTCTTGGTCATGATGGTATTATTCTATTTATATAGTGATGGATTTGATTTACCAAAATTTTGTTACAAAATTTAAAAAATTATGTTCACGAGGCAGAGTGTTATATAGTTTCTTTTTCTTTTTAATTATCATTGGTTTCATTATTGAGGATGCTGACCTCCTAAGATGATCTTCAGTTTGCTGGAAGAGTTTTTGTAGAGCTATTATTATTTCTTCTTTAAATGTTTGAGAGAGTTTGCCTCTGGTTTCATTTGGGCCTGGAGTTTTCTTGTAGCTAGGTTTTGAAAATCTATGAAATTAGTTTCTTCAATGGATATAAAGATGTTCAGTCTACTTATTTAATTTTGAGCATATAAATATTTTTTCAGTCCAGTAAAATATACCCATGGTAGCTATATTTATTATGTTGATGTCTCACTAATCATTTGAAAATTATTCTTTTTTTCTTTTTAAAATAGTAAGACAGAATAAGACATTTTGATAGAGTACTCCTTTTCAACTAAACCTTTTCCATGTTCTATACTGATCTATATCTTAGGCCTATATTTTATTCTAGTTTTAACTCACCCATCTGCCAGTACCTTGGGGATAATTTCCATGATCATTACTCTTTGTCTCTGGCTGGAGTTAGTAACTTTTTACTTTTCATCCAGAGTTATTCAATCAATTATTTTCCTTTGCCTTTTAATGTACTATAGGGAAACTGTTACCCACTTCTTTTAGAGTATGTAAGCAGATCATTCACTTTTGAAGCAATGTTTTTCAGTCTTACATCAGCTTTTATAAGCCAATGCTCATTCTCTTATCAATGGCATTTAATTGATCGAGACACTACTTATTACTTGCTATTTTTGACAGCCTATAAATCATTTTTAATAAACATTTTTGAGTGCTATATATTCATTTATAAACTATAGTTTGATATTGATAATCACATCAAGGAAAAGGCTTTAGTAGTAAAATTAGAAGCAAAGGAAAGAAAAGCTAAAAGGCATTAAAATGGGGGTAATTTGTTAGCCCAGGCTGGGTTTTGTTAGCCAACAGCCCTCTTTTTTAAGCTGTTGCTGAGAAAATTGTAGATTAACACCAGAATGACCATTTTTGAGACAGCTTAATTCATGCATTTAAAATATAAAACATAACAAATGATCATGGGTTCTTAATTGATATTTGCATATGTGCTCATATAATCCTTTTCCACAGATATATTGTCAGTAGAAGTATATGTGTGAGTCTGCACAGTGGACTATGGGAATATATTGTTCTAGTTGGGCTTTTATGGCAATATTAATGCTGTATACTTACTTCTACTAAGGGATCTCACCCACTTCTTCCCTTAACCCTTGATTCTCCCAATACACACCAGTGAAGCAGTTCTCATATTGGCCAAGGTGTAATGTAAGGTCAAAATTGGGCAGCCAGACCAAGGTGACTCAAGGGTAGGATCTGGTGAGTGTAGATGTATTTATTTAGATCTTTTAAAAGTGAATAAAGTAGTAATAAATGAAACTGGTTTGAAATAAATTTTATCTGTTATTTGCTTCACTGGAAGCTTTCTTCCTTTGTAGCCGATGTGCTAAGACAGGCCTTGAATGAACAGTTGGGAAGTACACTTTGAAAGATCAAAGGGTGAGATTAAGGCACCAGCCACTCAGTTTATCTTGTCTAGTACTGAAGCTCATGGAGCAGAAATAGTCTTTTCAGGGCTCAAACAAGGTCTAGCCACTTCACTAGAGTTAAAAAAATAAGAAGTTGTGGTCAAAACTTTTAATAAAGATAAAGATGCATTTTCCTATTGCATACTTTTAATTGTTCAAGAAATTAGGTATTTAAATTTATCAGTTCACAATAACATGAATTCAACATTACGGTGAAGTCTTTGGTTTTTAAAAAAATTTTTTTTGAGACAGGGTCTCGCTCTGTCGTACAAATTGGAGTGCAGTGGTACAATCATAGTTCATTGCAGCCTCAGACTCCTGGGCTCAAGTGATCCTCCTGCCTCAGCCTCCCAAGTAGCTGGGATTACAGGTGTGTGCTACTATAGCTGCCTAATTTTTAAAATTGTTTTGTAGAGACTGGGTCTTGCTATGTTGTCCAGGCAATTCTCAAACCCTTGACCTCAAGAAATCCTCCTGCCTTGACCTCTCAAAGTGTTGGGATTACAGGTGTGAGCCACTGCATCTAGCCTGAATTTTTTTATATTCATTTACACTGAGGCATCTGCACTCATATTCTTTGCCTTCCTACTTGTTACTATAGATAAACAATCCTTGCTCTAACTGTGCATAGAAACCTATCCTATTTTTATCTATTCAAGGACTTAGCTCCTTTAATTCTCTGAAATAATGTGTGAGATTGGGTGGGGAATATTTAAACATATACAACTATAATTATCATAGTTCAAATGTTAACACTAAATGGTATTGAATAACTGAATAACTTGGATATTTACCATAATTTAAAATTTCATTTATATTGGTGACTTGCAAGTAATACTACTTTCAGAAAGTAAATTTTCTTATCTTTTATCATGTGTCAAATGTAAGAGGCAACTTAGAGTAGTGGTTGTCAAACTTTTTGGTCTTGAGACCTCTTGGCAATCCTAAAAACGAGGAGTTCAAAGAACTTTTGTTTATGTGTATTATATTTATTGACACTACATTAGAAATAAAAATTGAGTTAAATTTAAAACATATACTTATTAATTTTGAAAGACTAGTAAAGCCACTGCATGACAACTAACCACATGCAGCAGACAGAATTCTAAAAGTTGACCTACAATGAGTCGTACCCTTCCTTGGTTATGTACAAAACCTGTGACTTGCTTCTAGATAGTAGTGTATGATAAAGATGTTAGAATAGCCAAGTACATAATTACATTACATTAGGTAGGATTATGTCTTCAGTTGGAGCAAGAGATTTGTCTGCTGGCTTTGATAAACTACCATGTTGTAAAAGGGCTGTGAGAGAGCGATATGTCAGGGCTCAGAGGGGTGAGGGACTCTAGGAGCTGAGAGCACCTGGACAACAGCCAGCAAGAAAGTGAGGACCCCAGCACTCAAGGAACTGAATTTTGCCAACAATCACATGAGCTTGGGAAAGAATCCTGAGCTCTAGACAGAAGCATGGTCTAGCTCTAGACAGAAGCATGGTCTAGCTCTGCTGACACCTTGGTTACAGCCCTGTAAGAAACTGGCCTAGAAACTGTAGTATATTACATGTCAAATATATGCTTTTTTGTTATTTTTTTGGTCTGCCCGCCCACCCTAAATGTATGCTTTTATAAAGCCACTGAAATTGTGATTGTTTGTTTTGTAGCAATGGAAAACTAACACAGCATATTCCCCCCACCCCTCCCGAAAGAAAGAAAGAAAGAAAGAAAGAAAGAAAGAAAGAAAGAAAGAAAAACTTAGTGAGGAAAATGGCATTATTTTACATATTTGGAAAATTCCTTTAATGTTTGATTTAGTGGAAGACAGCTTCTGTATTCAATGTATTGAGATACCACACATTAATTTAGCCTCTAGAAAACTAGACCCTGTATACCCAAGAAAGAATGAGAGTCAAAAAAGACAAAATTTTAGTACTGTGAATATAAGATTGACTCTGCAGATCTTGTGAAAGAGATTTGGGATTGGGATTACACTTTTGAGAACCCCTAAATTTGAGATTAAATTTCAAGTGGTCTCCTTCTCCACTACCAATAGAATATTTAATTGTATGTGGGCAGGACTATATAAGGTAACCTAACTATATGGAATTCTCTCAGCTTCCTTGATCATTTTTCATTTGATTTCTGCTTTTGTCCTTGTCTATAAGGTTTGATTTCTGCTTTTGTCCTTGTCTGTATGGTTTATTTCTGCTACCTTTGGTAAGAAAATATGAAAGATTCTTGCTGAAAAGATTCTAGTTTCTAGGAGAAATAGGTAGGAGTGTGTGTGTGTGTGTGTGTGTGTGTGTGTGTGTGTGTGTTGTGTGTGTGTGTGTAAAATATATATACACACACATACATATGTATATATATGTATATATATATGATTTTCCTTTAAATCATCCTGGCATATTTTGACTGCAGTATTTACCTTCAAAGGTGCTGTAGTCATTGATTTAAAATTCAGGAAGAGTTTTTAAACCATATTTTTCCACTAGTAAGAAATGTTCTCATTTTAAGAAGATTATGTCCGTCCATTTTTATATATGTGTTTTATGTATGTGTAATGCTTAACACATACATATTATTATACCAGTACCTACTTCTCTCAAGTGTTTTTGTTTTAATTTTGTGTGATCTTTTTATTCCTTGGAATCCTGAGAATGAATTAGTCTCTTGCATCTCAAGGTAGCACAATACACATTAAATATACTATTGTCCTAAGATTTGGATGCAGTTTATTGTTATGAAAATTAGTGTACTGTGTAGATTTTTTCTTAGTAATCTTTGTCTATTCTAGTTCTTTCATACAACTATGTCAGCAAAAATAAACAGTATAGAGAGTCAAAATTGTTGTTACCTATAATCATCAATTTTTATATCTGTGGCATATATCTGTGAGTTTCTAGTATATACTATTTGACAAAGCTGCAAGTTTTGAGGTATGATTTGGAACTGTCTGGAAAGGTCTTTCAAGGTTGTCTTGAAGGTTATTGGTGAAACAGTCCTCACTGTGCCTTCCTAATTACATGATGCTTGAACTAGAAGATTAAACTTTAGGTTGACCGCCTCATCCCTACTAACGCATCTCCCTTCCACTTTTTCTTTTCTTCTTTCTCTTATATTTCCACCTGAGAATTTTTTGTTTGCATATTTCTTAGATGTTAGTATTCACTTTATTTTTCCTCATTAAAATTCTTCTTGAGTTTTCTAATTATCTACTCTCTTTCACCATTTAGTCTTCCTTTCTCTGTTTAAGACTTGATTTGTCTTGATAGAGCAGATTAACAAATTTTAGTTACATTTCTCAGAAGTTTATAATATTTTTTAATGCAGCAAGATGGCAAGATTATGGAGTGTAAGGAATAAAAATTGTAGTGATGCAAAATAACTCTTTTTCACTTCTATGATATATATCTGAAATTCACTTATATAAATGTTTTGACATAGTTGAACATTTTGAGGTATGATTTAAAACTTCTTTATGGAAAGTGTTATGAAAGTAGTTTATTCTATTTGATCTTGCTTAATAAGAACTAGAGTTTTAAGAGTGGGGAAGATTATGAAGATTTGACTTTCACCCTTGCAGTATTTCCCTTGTGCCTAAACATAATTTGATCTATGTTTTGTTGTTTTATTCTTTCAGAAAATGTGAGATTTTAGAGTTATGTTTATGTCCAAGGCTGAAGTTGGTCTTTTTATTTGTACTTTCATATCATCTTTTCTTTTTAAATTCTGAGTACACTTATAAGCTGTAACATTAACTTACATTTTAGATGACAGCATCCATAAGATGCTGCTGAATAACAGAGACATGGTAGTGCTATGTAAAGAGCCCTGAACTGTGAGTCAGGAAGATCTGAATGCTAGTTCTAACTTTGCCACCAACCATTTGGACAAAAAACCTGGAATGAAACAGTGCATCTCATCTCCTTTCCATAAAATGAGGAGGTTTAAATATGGTAGGATATCATTGTAGGGTTTAAGCATGTAAGAAACAAGGTATTATTTATTTTTTTGTGTGTGTGGTCAATTTTGTGTGGAGAATGGGTTGTAGGGGACAAGACTGATGCAGAGAGAAGTTAGGAGACCACTGAAGTAGCCCATGAGAGAAATGATGGTAACCTGAAATAGAATTATAGTAGTGTGATGGAAAATGCTGAAGGATTTATGTTCAATTTTGAAGGTAAAGTTGAATCTACTGATAGATTAGTGTGGTGAAGCGTAAGAGAAAAATATATCGAGGATAACTCCTAGATAAATCATGGTGTTGTTCTAAGATGGGAACAAGTGGGGAGGAAAAGGTTTGAGTGAAGAAATCAGAAATTCTGTTTGACCATGTTATATTGAGATATCCTTTTGACTTCCAACTGGGGAAGCCAAACTGATAGACGGTTAAAGATAGAATAAATCTTGTTTATATTACACTTTCTTTTCTTTTTTCAAAGTTGGTGCTTAATCACCTTCACTTTTAAATAACTAGGATCTCTGATTAATCCTGATCTGTCCATTTCTAAAGGTCAGATAAATTGTATTTTTAAATTTAAATCAATTTTTTAATTGATAGGATTGGATTGAAATAGTTTTTTACATTGATAAGATTAGATTTGCCTGAGTTTATTTACATAAGGTCTTCTGTTTTGGCTGAACCAAGGCTGAAAATGTTATTTCCTTACCTTTCACCAAGGGAGAAAAGGGGGTTGAATAAAGACGCTAAGAAGATGTCTTTTCCCAGACCATTTTTATCAGCTAGATCTGGGTCCTATGGAGTAAGTGATTTCAGGCCCAATGAACTATTTTTGGAAGAATTGTTTTGAGGTACAGCTAGCAAGTTGCAATTCTTTAGACTCACTACAGATGACAGAATATATAAGAGTTGATCATACTATTCTTGAAACACTGTAATTTATTGGCTTTTAGGCCACCACAGTCTCATTTTCTTCCTGCCTCTATGCTTGCTCCTCTTCTATTTTCTTCACTGGCTTCCCCTTCTTTACTTGATTTAATGTGGAACTTAGTTTCTTAGTGCTCTGTCTTAGACCTCTTTTTTGTCATTTTTTTTGGTAATCTTATATTTTGTCCCTTGGTGATCTCATTCACTTGCTTAAAATCACTGCTAAGATGTTGATGCTTCCTGAAGTTATATCTTCACATGAGAACTTTTCTTCTGAACTCCAGAGTGACATATCCAATTACTTACTCTTCTGTTGTTTTACTATCTTGCATGCACTTCAAATTCAAAAGCTCATCATCTGCCCCTTCCTTCTATCTTAACCTGCTTCTCCTTTGGCATTCTCCGTCTCAGCAAATTTTAAGACCATCTGCTTGGTTTCTTAAGAGAGAAATTTGAGAGTTATTTTTCATTCCTCTCTTGACCGTCATACACTACCTCTCACTCCCATGGCTAATCAATCACTAAGTACTGTTGATTCAACATCTTCCTTTTTAGTCTGTTTTTATTTCTTCATCTTACTATGATCACTTTAATCCAAGCCAACTAAAATCTTGCTTGGAATAATGCATTCGCTTTCTAAGTTATCACCCTGTATCCACATGCAGTGAGGTGACATTTTGGTGTAGTTATGGCTGTATTTCCTCCTATATGTGTCTTGCTAATTCCTGAATTTTCTCCATTCTGACTATAGGACTTGATGAATCTATTGATTCAAAGAGGGTTGTTGCAGCAAAACAAAGCATTATTTATGGATTTGATTAAAAATCAAAATAATGGTTTTAAATGTCCTGTAGGACATGGCTGCTTGATTTCTGCCTGAATTGACCTCTTTTAATTCTTTGATTATTCCATAATCAGTGTCATCTCTTGATCTTTGTATATTCTGTACTCTGTATCTGGAATACTCATTGTCCCATCTTGGCTTGGGTAACTCTTTTCATTCCATGGTTCTCATCTTGAATGGTACTTTTTCTAGGAGAGCTTTGGCTGAATTTCTGAACTACAAGACTATTTCAAGACTAACTGTTACAACTTTTCTTGACATTTGTAATCATAATTCTCAATAACACATACAATTACTTAGTCTTTCTTTTCCTTTTAGACTACAGAGCAAAACTCACATAGGAGATGGATAGGGTCCTTTCTTCTTCCTTTTCTGTTTCCTTCCTTCCTTTGTTCATTCCCTTCCTCCCTCACCCCTTTTCGTTCTTTCCTTAGATAAGTATCTATGAGACGTTAGTCAGTACTTAAATACTTGTTGAATGAATGAGTTAATTTTGAACAGTGATTCTTTCCCCAATACCTGCGTAAAACACAGCACCTTGAATTGCTGCAGACTTGAGATTCACTACCTTTGGCCAGGAGCTGGGATTCAGACTGAGGGCAGCAGCACACGAGGAGGCTCCATTCTCAATGACTTTATAATCAGCACACACCACTGAAGAGGATGTGTGAGTAGAAGAATTAGAGGACTGTGGAAGCATGTTTGATATGCCTGGGTACGTTCACAATATATAGGCGGTCATTTGGCAGGAAGCTGAAGTCCTACAAAATATAGGTTGAGGCCAAAAGTCCTGGGAAATCTGAGATGGTAGTCTTGATGAAATCCCTTTTGTAATTATAGCATGATGGGCTCAGAAGGCTTTTGGGATTCAGCATAATATTCTGAACAAACTTTACGAGTCAGCTAACCTTATCTTCTGAATAATTCAGTCTTTCTTTATACAAATCCCTTACGTCCTCTGCTTGAATCCATTTAAGAACAGCAAAGTAGATGAGCCTGTCACAGGACTAATTTCAACCAGTTAACTCTTCTGTAGCTCTCCAAAGGCTCAAGGTTCTACCTATATTGAAATAGGGGGGGAAAAAAGAAGCCCATCAGAACCACCTCTAATTAATATTGCCTCTAAGCCAAGCCTCTTTAGAGGCAGTTATAGTAGTTCTATAGTGGCCTCTTGAACTACGCTGACAGACCTAGAAGATGGGCAGGGAAAGTTAAAGAGAAAGAAAGGAAAAGGTGGGCAGTGGGAAAGAGTCAAGCAGTTATGATCCAAATCAGTTTCCCATTTACACTCAGGGCAAGCAGCTGGCTACTAGCTGCATGTTTAATTGAATGTATTATAGAGCTGGCAGTGATGGACTATATTCTAGTTTAAAGTATTGTGTAAGATGTGAATTCTAGTGAAAACAAAGTACTTTAACTTTATTGTTATACCTTTATGTAAATAACTTTTTCTTCAGTATCGAACCTAATGATGTCCTTTTAAAAATTTATTGTATTTATTTAAGGTCTACATCATGGTGTTTTCATATACATATAGTGAAAAGATTACTATAGTCCAGCATATTAATATATCCTGGTGTTCTTAAAGCTTCTAAAGCACTTTTTCTGACAGCCAATGTCAAAGCTAAAATAAATACTTGTATTTATGGATAGGTAGTCTGTGGGAGAAAATGCCCCTCCCTTTTATAGTATAAAAGTAGAGAGGAATTATATGAAAGAAAGGGAAAAATTATGAGTGGACACTTTTAGAGGCCAATACCATAGCATAGTATTTTGTTTGTTCCCATATTTTGCTGAAACACATTTATGGTTGTTGCGATTATTTTCTAATGTTTTTATATAATAAAAATATGCAGTTAGTATTTATTTCCTGAAGAATCTAGGTGCACTTGGAAGTTACTAGGTAGCAGAGGTGGCTGTGGAAGCAGTTTGTAAGCTTAGGTGTAAGACCTTGCATTCTGAAGGCTATTAACATTCCTTATAGTACGGCTCCTGGTGAATGTAGCTATTAGAGGTGGAGTTGGATCTTATTCTTGTTGATACAGCTCTCTGAAATGTAGTGCTGCTCTCAGTGGTTCTCTTAATAGTTATCAAGGGAATATATACTTGAACATAGCAGTCCTAACACTAAACAGACGTACCAATTTGTTTTTTCAGCGATCTTGGGTCTCTTCTAATAGACTCTCTAGATGCCTCACTGGACATTCGCATTCTCATTCTGGAATTAAGTCTAGGTTTGGTACTCTATAAACTAACTCTTGCGTCCGATGGGAAAGGTATTTCTGCTGTTGCCAGCTTTTAGGTGTGGGAACTGCTCTTAAGAGCTGCTCCGGCACTGGATTGTTGAGGGAATGTAGTAATACTTTTCAGAATAATGCAGCTCCAGGCAAAGCACGGTAGGATTAGCCCTTATATTTCTGGCCTAGAAAGAAGAGTGAAAGATGATAATGATGGTGAGACTTTACACATTTGTATGAATGGTGTTCACTGTGCATTCCCTTTCCTTTCTGAATTAGATGGCAGAACTGTTTCTGTTACAAGTCTGTTCTGCAGCAGTGGTTAGAGCTAGGGGTTCAATCCCTGTGAAATAGTATAAAACCTTTTTGTACATCAGAAAACAACTGGGCATCAATACATTTTTGTTAAAAAAAACTGATTATGAAAACTAATATAAGGATTTTGGACTGTTTTCTGATTTTTATCTGAAATTTTGTGAGTAGAAACATATTGGTAATCTTTAGATTTGTAGTGTACTTATTTAGATTTAGGATATTCTTCCTCTCTTCTGTTCCTGAAAATGTTGTATGGTTCACCTTAAGTTGAAGCATAGGCCAAAATTACCATTTTTGAATAACTTCTTTTCTGCCCTTTTGTTAGGAATTCCATTATCTGCCTTTTATTTCTTTACTTCTTTATTGTCCCTTAGGTGAACTGTACTATGATCCTTGCTTCAGGAAAATATTTACAACAGAAGACTTTAATTTGCAAAACATAGGAAGATACCATTTTTCAAAATGGTTGTTCTCTGGACCATCCTTCTTATAACACTTACATTTTTATCAGTCAGATACTTCAGATAGTCAATGGAACAAGAATAATGCAATGGAAGCGATGGCACAGTTGTTTCAGTTAGGACTACAGAGAAACATTTTAATAGAATGAAAAATTCTTTTAGCATTTTAGAGATCTTTGTTATGGATTATATATATTGAATATCATGATTTTTAAACATTACTAGCTATGTTTAAACTTACGTTTAGTTATTTTCATGGATGGAGCATTTTAATAGAAATACTTTGGTACTCTTAAAAATTAAAACTAAACCTAGACATCTTTACAACTATAAAATCTATGTCACGAGTGATCATGCCTCATCAAGAGACTTGTATTGTTATTGATTTAGAAGAGCATAATTTTTCAATTTTGATTATTTCATTTAATTTTTGAGTTTGTGTTAATTTTCTAAAGGCATTTAGCTTAACAGCCACTAGGCATTTGTAATCCAAAACTTTTCAAATAATTTTAATTTAACAGTTTATACTTTAGATACTTTTGAGGATAATGTAAAGACGTTAGTGCTATGTTCTGGTTTGTCTTCTCATTTGGATGTTTTATGGTTCTAACTAAACATTTTGAGTTTATAGAATTTTAGGAATTCACTGTTAAAGGCAAGACCACAGCTAATGGTATAGGTAACCACGTGAAAACAATCTAATATTTTATTTACTTCAGCATTGCTAAGAAGGAGTTAATGTGCCAACATCATACTTAATACGTGATGGTTAATGATTGGTATAATTGTAGAGTTCTCCACTGTATGTAGATTAAACTTTGGGCTTTTCTTGTGACTAGTGTATCACAAAGTATAATGGAAAAAAAAATCTGTGACGTTCTTACCCAGAGTTCACCAGTACAAATATTTGGTGAAAATTGTTCTAGGGTTATCTTAGATTTTGAACATTTTTGAAAAGCTTTTGAGACATATTACTAAATATTTATCAAAAAGGTTGAACCCGTGATTCCGGAAGCGCAGCGCGTGTTGGGGGCGGCTACGGTGCCAGCCCACCCCACCGCGCCTCCTCCCCACTGCCACC
>NW_007245733.1:66078-104225 GCF_000164805.1 Carlito syrichta
CCGCGCCACCGCTGTGGTCCGGGGACCGCGTCTCCCGCAGGATCGGGACAGGGCCACCTGGTCCGCGGCCCGGTGCGCCAGCCTCGCAGGGTCCCAGCCTCCCGACGGTAGCGGCAAGAAGGTGGCAGTAGCTGATGTGCAATTTGGGCCCATGAGATTTTTCAGGATCAACTTCAGGTACTTTGAGTGTTTCCCAAAGAAGATAACCGGTGGAGAGGATTCTGCAGGGCTTGTGAAAAACAAGGTTTATGTATAGAGTCATATAGGAGGCTCAGGCTGTCCTTGTCTGTTTCCCGGACAAACATTGTAACCTCATCGTCATAGACCATAGAGATCCTCGACAGCTGGGTGCAGAGGCACTGCGCAGGTCTATGAGATCATCCAAACTCCAAGAAAAACAGTTATTGTTGGTGTAGTAGGCTGGGCGAATAGAGAAGAAACGTCTGTAATGCCCTTCAATACTGCTGGATTTACAAGGAGGTATGTAGAAAATCATGGCCTGCTACAAAGAACTGCTCCGGCTGGAGTTTGGAGAGAGACCATCACAGTTGAAACTCAGGGCTCGTAACTCAGTATTCTCTGCATTAGGTAAAAATCAAGTTGCAATAGAAGTGACAACTGAAGACCCCATTATACAGTAGCAGATCTTGCGTTTGAAACAACAGTGGGTTATCAGTCAGGTGAATTAATAGAGAAGGAGTTAGAAGTGCCTATAAATGAAACAAAAACGGCTGATTTGCTCAGTACTATAAATTCATGCATCAGGACAGTCAAGGAGTGGCAAGGAATTTATTATGCCAAAACAATAAATGAGCCAGGCTCGGTGGCTCAGCCTATAATCCCGCGCCTTTGGGAGGCTGAGGTGAGTGGATTGCCTGAGCCTGTGGGTTCGAGACCCGCCTGGGCAGCGAGACCTCATCTCTACAATAAATCAAAAAATCAGCCGGGCGTGGTAGGGCATGCCTGTAATTCCGGCTACTTGGAAGGCTGAGGTGGAAGGATCGCCGGAGCCCAGCTGGTCGAGGCTGCGGTGGCCGGGAGCGGCCACTGCACTCCAGTCTGGGTGACAGAGTGAGACTCCAACTCAAAAAAAAAAAAAAACAAACCAACAATAATTGATAATATACAACAGGTGTGAAGATAATACCTGTCACTAGAGGAAAAATTGGGTACTCTGTGTTCATTATTAGTGTGGGCAGTGGCAACAATAAGGCTGAGAAAATATCTGAGAGGTGTTCTGTCTGCCACTCAGACTGGCGAAAATAAAGAAAAGAGGAGAAGTTCATAAGGTGTGAAAGCTGTTCCCTTCTGAGCAAGTGAAGCTTCCAACCAGAGACTATACATCCCATGAAGATTGAGGCGCCTATTACCAAGACAATCAGTATTGTCAGCGCTGCCCAGGAAAGCAGTCCCATACCTGTTACAGAAGCTCAAGACCGTATGCCGGAAATTCTGAGTATTGAATTATAGTTACAGTTTGGTGCTCATGCTAATGACCTTGTTGTAGGCTTAATGTTTGATGGTTTGCAAAGATTATTAGGGAATGAATGTTCATTTAATAAAAAACATTCAACAGGCTTCAGTGTAATCATTCCCATCTCCCTTCAGTCTGTTCTACTGTGAATAACTTGGGCCTTTGAATATGAGGAATACTTTGATATTTTTGAACTGGAGGTAACCACCCATAATAGGCCTTTGATTTATCTTGATCTCTAAATGTTTACTCATTTTGGAATTTGTCAATTTTTAAACTTCTCCGAGCCCTCTGAGCCAACACTGAGATTGTGGTTACAAATTTTTAAGGCCAGTTATCATTCTTATAACACCAACCACAATTCTACTCATTCTGCCTTGCACCACTGCCTATTTTCTCTCCAAGGAGGGGATAAAAGAAACTTTGAGTCAATTGATGTGGTCACTGCACTTATTGCAGCCACCATGTACAAAATGAATCACCCTGAGAGAACCAACTTCTTTTTGCGTAAATGCTGGAAGTGGGCGGGCCATTACGTATAATGATACTACTATGCTGGCCAGCCACCATGTGCCCTTGGCCTTCCAACTGACCACCAGAGATGATAAATGCAATATCTTAAAGGCATGGAGAGGTGTGACTACTGTACACTGCACTAGGGTATTATCCACATAATCCTAGCCACAGAAGTGACAAAGCACTTTGGGCATGTCAACACATTAGTCAAAATCATCAACAAACCCTTGGCAACTCCAGAATAAAATGGGGAAGCTGATAATCAGGAAGCCATAAATACTATGCGTAGGCTTTCAGAGAACCCGACTCTCATCAAACAAATGCTGATTAAGTGTACTGATGCATCCAATCCTTGCTGTTGCCTGGAGTACTGCATTGAATGGGTTGTACACATTTCAGAACAATAGTTTTCTCAGACTGATGAAGAAAAGCAGCAAGGCTTACCTGTGGCAATGCCAGTTTTTGACAAATACCTGCAGCATCCCCAAATCTCAAATCTCTCTCACGGACCACTTCATCATGTTTGATGCTTGGGATGTCTTTGTAGACCTGCCTGATTTAATGCAGCATCTTGACAATTTTGAAAACTGGAAAGGACTGAACAAAATGAATCTACTATCTCCTGACTAGTGTGGAATAAAACCTGGGGACTCAAAACTTTGTCTTTCTGGTCATTTGGAATTCCTGAGAGCAGCCAGAGTTCCTCAGTTTCTTTTAGTATTAGGTAGAATTGTTCCTTAGTCTGCAGAGCCTATGAAAGCACAAGGGGATATCAGTAATTTGCAGCCATCATTTGATCCCGCCATAAAGAGTCTTGGCCCCCGTAGTTTGGGCCTGCTATGGAAGCTCTTCAGAAAGGCACATGAGAAGCATGATTTGCACCAGCTTTCTGTTAAAACATGTGATCTAGAGTGCCCCTGCAAAGGGTATGGATGGATTCCCATCCAGTGACAGGGAATATCTTATTGCAAATAATTCCTTTCAGTGATGTTCAGCACTTAAGAACAGCTAATGGCAGTCAGACCTTTAGCAACATTTTTACATCATAGAAGGTGCAGTCACTTACTTTGGAACACTACTGAAAGTGACTTCTTTTTTAATTGAGGTAGATAAAAACTTTAAAAAATGAAGTTAATTATTAATATCAATTATTTAAATATTTTATTTCTTTTATTACATGTTCAGTATTTTCTATGAATTTAAAAATAGTTCGCCAGGCACAGTGGCTCAAGCCTATAATCCCAGCACTTTGGGAGACTGAGATGAGAGGATTGCCTGAGTTCATGGGTTCAAGACCAGCCTAGGCAACTTGGTGAGACCTCATCTCTACAATAAATTAAAAAATTAGCTGGGTGTGGTAGTGCGCACCTGTAGTTTCAGTTACTTGGAAGGTTGAGGCAGAAGGATTGCCTGAGCCCAGCAGGTTGAGGCTGCAGTGGCCATGAGCGTGCCACTGCACTCCAGCCTGGGCGACAGAGTGAGACTCCAACTCAAAAAAAACAAAAAACAAAAACAAAACAATACTTCAAAACTAAACCAACTTCAAATACCATGATCAAATTTACATTATTTATATTCAGCATTCATAATTTGGTATACAGATTTATATTTGTAATGCAAATTAAAATATAAAGTGATTTTTTTTTTTTACTGCCCTATAGAAATATTTGTGGATGTCAGATTCTTCTGATTAAGGCTAGTTGGGAAAAACTGTTTTGTGGGTGGATCTTATTCTACAGAGCTAAAGGAGAAAAATTCTTCCACGGTATATAATCCAGGACTCTGAAACAGCTCTAGTTATCTGATGAACTTGCAGATGACTCCCCAAGGTAAAATTGTACTCTACTTAGTTTGCAAAGAAAAATGTTAGGACTTATTTTTTTTCTGAAATTTTACATTGAACTTTTAAAAGTTTGCTGTTTCTATAAAATATAAGCAAGTGTGAAATATATTTATAAATAAAAAAATACATACCATTTCTATAAAATATAAACAAAGAACAAATGGACATTTTATACATTGACATTTTATAATCAACATGTTTTCATCTGCAATGAGAATCTTTGATTCCAGAAATTTGAAAAACTTTTATATCTTTACAGTTTGAATAAGCATAGACCTATAAAAAATGACATTTGATGACATGTCAAATGTTTGTTGTATTTGTGGTTTTTTTCCAGATACAAATGAAATTAAACTATTTTTAAGGAAAAAAAGTTGTACCGATGTACATTTCTACCAATACTCCTGTAAATATAGTATGGGGCTGCCTATTTTCTGATCCGTTGACCAATACTTTGCCAATTTAATAAGCAAAAATATCTTATTACTTTTGTGTTATTTTGGTTACTTCTAGTTGGGAATATTTAAAGTGTTGATTATCTTTTTATATATCTTCTTTAGTGAATTGCCTTTAATGAAACTTCCAAAATTTTCTTAGCATCTCTTTTTTTGTTAGAGTTCTTTTTTTTCCCTCTTCCTAGTGTAGGTCTACTTCTGTTAGAACTCTTATTAGCATTGTCATTTCCAGTGAGACGCTAAAATTTTAATAGAACATCCATAGAGAAACAAATTGCCACCATCTATATACCATTTGTAAGAGTGAATGCCTCTCTGCTGGATTCAGTGTTAATATGGAGGTGATCTTATTGGAAGTCATTATGAGTCTTCTGATTTTTCTGGAAAAGGGTAATCATAACCATTACATCCCATCCAGCATCTAACAGATAGAGGAATATAGATTTGTAAAATAAATTGTAAATATTTGTCACATAAGTAATAATGATAAGTAAAAGGCACCTGAGCATAATTGTTGGAATTCAAGTATCAGTAATTTGATTCCTTAAATAGTTCATAGTGAGATTACTTCCAAATACTATGTAATTTAGAGTTTATAAAATGCATCTATAAATATTACGTGTTAATGCAATGCTATTCCTATGAGGTAAGAGATATAGCTAATTTTGCATTTGAAGAAGTCATAGTTCAGATATATAAAGTGAACATCCTGGGGTCATATAGCTAGTTTGGGATGCAGTCAGTACTTAGACCCAGAAGGTACTTTCTGTTCTCATAGACATCTCCAATATTTATGTCAATTGTGAGCCTACACTATATAGAAAAATTAAGACAAGTTTACAAACATTCTTTATAATACTCAGGCTATTCATGACAAATTACAAAGTACATCCAAAGCACAATGTTTTTGATTGTAAATATTGATGGCTGTTGTATTTATGAACCTTTTAACATGATGTGGCATACTAAAAATAAACAAGCAAAAAAAAAAAAATCCTTGGAAACTAAGAACCAAGTGAAGCCCTGAGTTGGCTTCCCATCATATCCATGGAAGTGACTAAAAAATAGTTAACTTTTTGATAACATATGGGCATTCATTTATTCTATAAATGTTTATTGAACCTTCTGCACTAGGAACTATGCTAGAATAAGACAAAATGCAGGACTTCATGGAATTGAGGGTGAAAGATATTAAACATTTTAAAGTAAATATTAATGTATAGTTATGCTTAGTTATGCTGTGAGTGGAACCTAATCTAGGTCAGAGAAAATCTTCCCAAGGGAGCGACATTTGAGCCCTTAAGGACGGGTAGGAGCAGGTGAAAAGGTGGTAATGAAAAGGGGATGTGGAAGAAATCACTTCTGTGATATTGAGGGAACTAAGAAAAAGCTGATTAGCTAGAAAACAAGTGTCTGAGGAGGGTAGTTGATATATTGTAGATTCTTTCAAAGGAGTCATTTAAGACTCATTCTGGCTTTTCCATTGCTTAGGTCATTTTGAAACCTCTTCTATGACCTAGCTTTCATATTCAGTTTTGAAATACAAATGAAACTTTTTTTTATCACAAAGATTATTTTGCAGTATAATCACCTTTTTACTTAGTAGACTTGCTTCTAAAGGGCTTTTGATTATTTATAAACATTAAATCTATGAACAAGGGGAAAATTTACATTTTTTTCCATCATAATATGAGTTGTGAAATTGACTTGAAAATAAGAATTTTTAAAATGTTTATATTTCCACGAGTAGAAATTGACCTTTTGTAGATGTGAAAACTTATGATTAGAGTCTTAAAAATTTAAAGCACATCAGGTTGTTTATGTTTGCTGTAAATGGAAGAAACCCACTTAAGGTTACTTATGAGTTAAAACATTTGAGATGTTTGGTCTAACTGAGCTATCCTTGACTAGGCCACTGGCAAGTGTTTTTCCTACTTACCTTTAGAGATTGGCCTTATACAACAGATGTGCGTGTGTGAGTGTGTATGTGCACACATGCATGTGTGTATACATATAGAAAATAGAATGATGGGGAAGGAGCAAGGAAATGGAGTCCAAGCAAGACCTTTGTTCCAAATATTTTTATCTTTAATAAAAGGTGTGATCTTTATAAGATGACAGTAGCATTAATACATAATGTTCTCTGGATATTAAAAAAATTAGAAGCATTTTATATATATACTTTGTAATTTTTATATATACATGTGTGTTTGACAAGTAGATTGCTGTGCACCTATAAAATATGAAATAATAAATAATAGTCAAAACAGAGGCACTTTTAGTTGAGGGCATACCCGTAGTTGAACATCTTGGTTTAAAAAAAAAAATTATTTGTGTCAAAATTTGTATTATTATATGTTATTTTATGTTGTTTTTTTGTGACGTGTTTATGTAAAAAAATTCATCAGCTTTTAAAAACTTGGTGATTTAAGTGTCTATTTATTGACAGTGATATGTGTGTGGAAGGGAATAGAGAGGCTAAGAGGCGAGGTTATAAAAAAAAAAGAACTGAAAGGACTGGATCTGATAAAGAAACGTCAAGGGTTAGGAGCAATTAGAGATCAATAAAAATGTTAAACATTTCATAAGTGAATTGATATTTAAAATTTGGTTTACATACCACTTTTAGAGATCTTTCATAGAAAGACGAATGCAGCTGGATTTAAAAATATACCTAAAATTCTATCTGAAACTAAGAATGTATGATGATGTAGTGTTCTCTAAAACTATAGGAACCTTCAGGAAACATTCTTTTCTAAAAAATGCTATGACCCACCATTATTGAAATAAATTAATAATAGTTGATAATGTGTCTCTGACCTTGGTTGTGTTTCTTTTTGTGTGGAAAAGTTTGTAATTTTTTCCCAAAATTGTATGAATCACTGTGTAGCATGTAAGGCCTTTATAAAGGGACAAGATTGACTTTCACTTTTCTTTAAAAATAAATAAATAGAGACATTTTAAAATTAAATACATACTTCTCTTTAGAAGTATGACATTATAAATGCAGATGATAAAAGCTCTTTTGTCTGTCTCATTTTTATTGCTTCATGATAGCAAAAGAAGGATATACCTCTTATTTTTGGATTGTTCTGGTTCTTTGCAGCAGCTTGCTCATTGAAGAGATATACTCTGTTGCTGGAGTTACTCGTTTTTCAGGAAAACAGAAAAGAGTTGGGAAATGTATAATTCTTCTTACTCTTACTCAGTAGTAGCATTGAGAAGATGCCTTGTCCCCATTTTTATTACTTCTGAGATTTTATTGCTGGCAGCCAGATGTGCTAAAACTCCTGACGACAGCATCTATTCATTGCGTGTTTTTAATAGGCTTAGAGAAATATGAGTAGAGTACATGAAAGCAGCTCAGCTTCACACTTCAGCTGGGAATGCCCAAAAAGCTTACTGCTGTTTAGAATTCTTGCTACAGTCAGGAGAAAGCCGAAAGCTGCACGGGTGCTGAATCTTCTACGACTGAATTAGAAGAATAATGACTGTACAATTAACTATCAACCTCTGCTCATTTAAGCACAGTTTTTACAGAGCTCAGGAGAAATATGGAACTTGATTGGCATGTTTTTATTTGATGGTGTCAGCAAATAGATGACTTTAAAGACAGGTGGTAAGGAAAAATAAGAGAAAGGGGGAAAAAAAGAAAGAAAATGCAATTTGAGACATTGCGCCAGGTCTGCAATTCTGTTTTATCTCATTTTCATGGGGTTTTTTCATCCCCACCAAATATTTTACAAAATGAGCTTTTTGGACAAACGCTGAACAATGCAAGGTGAGTAGAGCTAAACTATATTTTCTCTCAATATTGTTATTTTCAGAATAATAATATTTCTGTAAAAATTGTTTGGCAATGAAGTGTTATTATTATAAGGGTGTTGTCTTTTTATCATAAATATAAAATTTTATGTAGTATTCTTCTTAATTTGATTTTAAGAAGGAAAATATGCTTACTTCAAAGCATAAAAAGCATCGTAAATTTTACTAGCTTGATCTCTGAAACATAATATAGATACCAGAGTGTTTCATTATTTTGTTTTCTAATATGTAAAATGATTAACTTAAAATGCCTGATAGATGTTTTCTTTGTGATCATGGCAGTGATTACATTGCACATATACGGATGGGGCTGTATAATCATACGTGATTTGTTGAAAAATGTGAATTAGCAATCATGCATGCTCTTGTAAAACATGTGGAAGATGTTTTCTAGGTCTGAGACATTTCTCTATGCAGGGTAGATCAATAATCACTTTTAAACAAGCTATATTATGAAACTGCTGATAATGCTTTGTATTAGGTCGGCTAGTTTGGCAGGATTCTTTGTTATAAATTCCTATTGCTTTTTCAACCTGATTTTTTTTGTAGTGAAGCTTGTTAAATTATGAACATATGTTTTAGATGATTTCTTTGGCTTACACTAAAAGAGGTATTCTGTTAAAAAATGCTTTTAAAATGCAGTTTTTTCACTCAGTCCTTTCCTTATTTAAGTTGTTTGGCTTTTGAAAATTTCTCATTTTATATACCTAGTATAAAAAGACCCCATTTTAACTAAATATATGTGGAGAAAGACATTCTGTGAATATGATAATGCATTGAAACCTTCTGGAAATTGACGGGGGACTAATAGTGCATAAAATATTGAATGGTTTTGCTGGTCTCTTCCTTTTAGGGTCTCTGAACAATGTGAGGCAGCCTATTTTAGATATTAAAAAAATACCTATTATACATTGTAGATCTTAGTTTAGCAAATGAAAAGGTTTTTAAAATTTGCTAGCATTTAAAATATTTACTGATGATAAATATATTTATGACCTTTACTTTGAAGATGGAATAATATATCTGTTTCTTATAAAATCTTACTTTTCTCTCAATGCAGTTCTATTCAATAAACTAATTTGATTTTTCCTCCTTTCAGACTAATTTAAAATATATAGCAATATATGAAATGTCAGGATATTCTATAGTAGGATATATATATATTTTAAGATACTGTTTTGTTTTTATTTAGTAATGTATACTTTAGTGTCTGTAATTTAAGATAAAGATATTTATTGCATTTTATACTCAAATAAAAGCAGCTTATGGCTTTATAAAAATTTTCATGACTTGGAGCTACTAGAGGTTTTGAATTTGTATTCATCCTCTATAAATATTTTTATTGTTTTAGTTTCATCTCTTTTTTTAATGCCAAGAATTTATGTGTTTAAAAGTATTAATATTAGGACTAGGTGTACATTTACTATAGAAATTATACTATTAACAGCATAGTAAGAAATAGGTTTTAAAGTAAGCACTATTCGTTTTAAAACATAAGATTATCTTTTTTTTTTTTTTAGAGAATTGTGTGCATCTCTATCACTGTGCATTTGCTTTGGCTTCAAGTTTCTTTTGTTGTTGGCATGTCCATAATTTCAGTGTTCTCATTAAAATCTAGAATTTTATGCTGCTGCAACTAAGTATTAAATTGTAAATTTTTAAATGCTTTTATAAGACCTGTCCTATTTAACTTATACTATAATCTAAAATTACCCAAACTCTCTATTAATCAGTAAAGAATGTATCCTGCTTTAGAAAAAAAAAAATCTTTGCCTTTGTATGTTGTTAACTTCTTAGTCTTTAAAAAACATGTGACATTATTTCACAAGTAGAGTTACTGATCCTCACAAATAACTAATTGCTTGATTTGCTTTTAAGATCACTCAAAATCAGTTATACAAATAGTTTTTATGTTAGAAGTATGAAGAGTAAAATATAAGTATATGAACTCATAGTTAATATTTTCACATTTTAATTTTTTTGCTATTTTTTGTGTTCAGATTAGGTACAAGAGCCTCTTAAATTTTTTATTACGCTTAGATTATTGACATTTCATTTAACACTGAAACAGAAAGTAAAGATATAGACTAAAAATTTATTCTTGAAGAAAAAATCATGGAAGAAGAATGACCTGACTATGTCATCAAAAGATGTGATCCTACAAGGATTAAAAAAAATTTTTTTCTGAATAATGGACCTTTCAACTTAATGGACTGGACATTAATGATCTTGAGATTTTTAAGCATCGATTATATAACTATTACCTCTGGAAAGAACAATTTTGTTGTTAAATGAATAGTAATCATTTAATTGTTTGGACTCGTTGACATAGGATATTCAGTATTTTTATTTTGACATTAGCTATGATCTTTAAACTGATAGAAAAAAATCATTGATTTGAACAATTAGATTATATTTTATTCTGAATTACTTTTTAGTAGAAATTACTAGAATAGTACTATGCATCAGTTGTAGACAATGTATTATTAAAAGGGGACTTGTTCAAGTAGTTTTTAAACTGAGACTTTTCTGAGGTTGCTAATCTAATCCCTAAACGTGGAATTCAGCTTTCATCAGGTTTTGTAGATGGTGAGGTAGTTGACTTCTATGATATATTAGCAATAAAAGGTTAAAGGATGACAATCTCCCATAATAATTGCTCCAGAAACATTTAAAAGCTCAACTTGTCAAAGAAGGAAAGATTTTAAATATACCAATAATATTGTATATATCATAAATCCCTAAATTGGAGATGAATGTGGATTGTTAAACTCTTTTATTGACTAATGAATAAGTGAAATTTATTTATAAATAAAAACCATTAGAATATTTTAGAGAACTTATAGTAACTTATAGTCAGAAACCATATAACTGTACCTCTTATGTTTTAGACTGAAAGTTCTTAGCTTATTCTCTTGTCATGGTGGTTCTTGAGTCCCATTTTAGTGCATAAAGGAGAGGCGACAGGATCCTCTGTTCTTCTTAGCTAAAGTGAAATAACTGGAAATCCAGCAAGGAAAAAAATGTGTCTGCATCCTACATAAACTCACTTGATAGATTTTGATGAGGAATGCCACTTTAATTTAAATTTTGTTATCAAGTTTTCTCATTGTAAGCTCATTTTCCCCGAATTAAATTATTTAGTCAGGACACAAAGATAATTGCTCTTGTTGTCAGTAAAAAAGTTCTCAAGTGCTGAATTCATTATGAAATCTAATTTTTGTGATCTTGCCTTGGGAAGCAAACATAAATATGAGGATGCTAGAAGATGTATTTTTTTTAGCAGAGTTCACTGCATTGAATTATCAGTTGCTTTGGGCAGTATTCAAAAACATGCTAATGATGACTATCTTGTGATAAAATTTATGGAAAAACGCACTTAATATTCCCTAAGTTCTCCATTTGCTGATTTTAACCCATCTTTCTTATGTAATGAAGAGATCTGTATTTTCCTCTAGATGTAATTATTTCTTTGCCACTAGATGTATGACAGTGAATTTGCTGTGCCGTCTGGCCACACAGGGGCATAATAGAACTGGAATTTACTTAGAGTAGATATTACAAATAGTGTTTCTCTCCCTTCCATTATGAATAATGCAATATGCAGACTTTCGTATTTAAAAGTAAGATTAAGAAAAAATGTAGTAGATGAAAGAATATTTGAATTTGTTGGTTTTTTTAGTGACAAGTAAGATAACCATATGATCTAGTTTGTCTGGAGTAGTGCCAGTTTATGCTTGCAGTCCTCCAGTGATTATTATTAGTACCACTTTTCTCTCTCAAAAATGTTGTGACTTGACAGTAAATTACATAACTACTCTAATTATAAAAATGAAATGTAAAGCTTAAATTCACCTGGTGTAAGTAGATTCTTTTCCAATGAAACATTATCACAGTTCTAATACATTAACATCTTAAGTAAAATCTGATTTTACAAAATAAATGTTTATTTAGCCTGGTAGTGTTTTTGGTCAGAAGTACTTTGTTATTTACATAGCATTTACTATTGCTTTGGTTTACAATAAAAACCATTAATTTGTGTTTAAAAATCTTGGCACAGATACTTGTTCTTCATTATGGTACTTCTTCGACATTAAAAGAACAGCATGCTTACTTGTCATAGCTCTGGGGGTGTCATCTACACAATGTGCATTGTTTGAACTTGGCATGATCACAGTATAATAGTTCATATGGCTTGAAAAATCTGTGTTATGAGGTATAAAGCACCCAATAGCTTGATACACACAATTGAAGTATGCATATACACTTTGTTAAATATATAATGTAATTATTATAACATAATGTTTATAACTGTAAAATTATTATTTATTATAGGCATAAAAGCTCATCATAACACATTGTTTAGATTTCTAATCAGAATAACTTTTGATTCAATATGTGCATCATTAGTATTTTCCCCAGAGTATTTACTGTGGACCTTTGCAATATACCACAAACTATTAGTATAGACCTTTAGTCTCATACTGATCTACAGTCTTTAAGTATTTTATTTATTGAAAAGTTGTATAAAGTTACTGTTTAGGTGATGATTGATAGACAAATATTAACTATGCTTTTTTATTGTCAACTTCTGTATGATCATAAGGGAGCTTAGAAAAGTTTGAGAAGATAATTACTAGTAAAATTCTTTAACTCTGGCGCTCTTCACTGAATAGTAAAATGGATTCATTTCATATGTGCTATTTCATATATGCTATCTTCATATCAAATTATAAATTACTCATAAAAAATCATGGTTCTTCAAAAAAGAATTTCTAGGATTCATCTACAATTTTAGTTTAACTTCCAGATTTGAGAAATTTAAGTATCTCAGAAATGTGTGTGATCATTCCCTACAGGGTAAAATGAAAAATAGTGTCACTTTACTCCAGCCTGGATGACAGAGTGAGACTCCAATTCAAAACAAACAAAATTATAATGTCTTAAAAGGTGAAGGCTTTTTATCTTGCTTAGTATTTTTTTAAACTATGGTTTTTTTCTTTTTTTAGCAGTGAACACTTCAGAGTCAAACTCAATATGTAAAACAGAAGTGGAGCAGCTCTGTTTTAGAGAGGGAACATGGTACCCATATTGGGTTATAAGAAACATGATTTGACAACTTTTTCTGTTCCACTGTTGTGATTTTACTCTTGAACAAGCTAGAGTTTAGCTGTCTTCTTAAACTCAGGACTTATATTCACTTATACTCTTTTAAACTTTTCATCTCACCGTGTGTTCCACTAAAATGTCAGAGATAGAGGTAATGGAAAGTGGCAAGGAGAACTGCATGTTTAAGTAAGGATTTACTTGTGCCTTACTTTTCTACTACACATTCTAACTTTGTGTTGAGGAGTGTGTCCTCCCTCCCTCCCTCCCTGTCTGTGTTGCCCAGGATAGTCTCCAATTCCTGGGCTCAAGCAGTTTTCTCACCTTGGCCTCCCCAAAGTGCTGGTATTACATATGTGAGCCACTGGACCTGGCCTATGTTGGGGAGTATTGAACATAGGAGTTATGCATATTTAGGGTCTGCTACTTACTGACTATATGTTTGTTATTGATAAAGTCACTATACTGTGTGCTTCTTGTATGAGGGACTGAATTCCCATACTTGTATCTCTCACACTATTTCTCAATCTGTACCCATTTCCCTCAGCTTCTAGAACCAAATATTGTACTCCATTTTTTTGTTGTTGTTGTGTCACATAACTTTACTGTAGTAGTGGAAGAGTGAGCTAAAGAAATGACTAAGGGACCATCATTTCTGACAGTTTCTAGTATTTTTTTTTCTTTTTTATTCTAGCATAGATCATCTTTGCCTGTTCTTGAACTTCCTATAATTAAAATAGTATAGAATGTACTCTTTTTTGAAATGATTTTTACTCAGCATAACTTTACAAAATTCACGTTGTTGCACATATGACTAATTTTTTCCTTTTCACTGCTGAAAGATATTTCATTTTATGTATATGTACCACACTTTCATATAAGTCTTTCGCTGGACTTATATTTTTATTTCTCTTGGGTAAATACCTAAAAGATGAATTCATGGATGATAGGGTAGGTGTATGTTTAACTTCATAATGCCACATCATTAAAAAAATGGTTGTACATTTTGTACTTCTACCAAGAATGTTTGAGAATTTTTGGTAGTTCCACATGCTTTCCAACATTTGGTGATATAAGTCTTTTTAATTTTTGTCATCCTGGTGAGTATATAATGACATCTTTTTTTATTAGAAAATATAGTTTATTTAGAAAGTAAATTAGAGCTAGAAAGAGGAGGTTCACCTCCCTAAGGTAAGGGAGGGGGCCAAAACTTAAGAAAACATGGCCTGGCCATAGCTCAAAGAGCACATAGCCACACCATAGCTTTGTAAGACAATGGCTAATGACATCTTCTTATGAAAGGCAATGGCTAATGACATCTTCTTATGATATGACTATGTGTTTGCCTGATGACTAATACTAACACTTTTTCATATACTTATTGGCCATTTGTGTATCTTCCTTTGTAAAGTGTTCAATTTTTTAAACAATTAGGTTTTTTGTGTTTTTATTAATGTGTTGTGGAAGTTCTTTATCTAATCTGGATATCCGTCTTTGACCAGATAAATGTTTTGTGTATATTTTCATCTATTCTGTTGCCTATATGTTTTTCTTAACAATGCCCTTTGAGGAGCTGAAGTTTTAATTCTGATGAAATCTAATTTGCTAATTTTTTCTCTTATGGTTTTTATTTTCTATGTGCTGTCTAAAAATCCTTTGTGCACCCCTAAGTCATGAAACTATCTTTTTATGTATCTTCACGAAGCTTGAGTTTTAGCTTTTTGGTTTAGATATATGATCTATTACAAATTAATTTTTGTATATACAGTCTGAGGTAGCAGTCAAAATTAATATTTTTCTAGATGGATATTCAGTTTTTCCCTTAACCATTGGCTGAAGAGATTTAAAGGCTTTTTACTTTCCCATTGAATTACTTTGTCACCTTTGTAGAAAGGTGAGTATTTGTGTAAGTATGGTTCTGTCTCTGGACTGTCTACTCTTTTGATTTATTTGTCTATCTTTATGTAATACCCCAATCTTACTTTACAGTAGTTTTGAAGTCAAGTAGTGTAAACCCTCTCTTTTTTTTTTTTTTTTTTTTGTCAATAGGTTGATAGTCTAGGTCTTTTGCATCTTCATATATATTTTATCATCACTTTGTTTATTTTGATTTGAAAAGTTTGTTGGGATTAAGTCTGGGATTGTTTCATATTTGTATGTGTTGATTTGGGAAGAAATAGCATCTTAATATTGAGTCTTCCAGTAGCATGTTTTTTCATTCATTTAGGTCTTTAATTTATCTAAGCAATTTTTAAAATAGTTTTTAGGGTAGAAGTCTTGCATAAACTTTGTGAAAATTTTCTACAAGTATTTTAAGTTTTTGATCTCATAAATGGAATTCTTTTTAAAATTTCAGTGTCCAGTTATTTACTGCTAGTATATAAGAATCTAATTTATTTTTAATATTAACCTTGTATCTTTTGACCTTGTGAATTCACTTACTAGTTCTATAATTTTTTTGTAATTTTATGGTAATCCACATGAATAATCATGTCATTTGCAAACAGTTTTACTTCTTTTCCAATTTTATGCTTTTTATGTATTTTTCTTGCCTTATTATAATTCATAGGACCAACAGTGCAATGCCAAACACAAGTCCTGAGAGTCTCCTAATTTAATAAATAGTTTTTGCTAATTTTTTGAGTCAGGGTTCCATTCTGTCACCCAGAATGGAGTGCAGTAGCACATTCACAGCTCACCACAGCCTTAATTTCTGGGTTCAGGAGATCCTCCTGCTTCAGCTTCTTGGGTAGCTGGAACTATAGGTGTGCATCACCACACTCAGCTAATTTTCCTATTTTTTTGGTAGAGTTGGGGGTCTTGCTATGTTGCCCAGACTGGTCTCAAATTCTTGGGTTTAAGCGAGCCTCTCGTCTTGCCCTCCTCAAATGCTGGGATTACAGGTGTGAGTCACTGCTGCCAGCCAGATGGTTTTTTATTTTAAATCATGAATGGGTTTGCATTTTGAAGTGCTTTTTCTACAGTTATTGAAATTATTATGTAATTATCCTCCCTTGTTCTATTAATATTGCTAATTATATTGTTTTAGTTTTAAATATTAAACCAACTTTGCGTTTCTGGGTTAAACCCCACTTGATTATGGGATATTATAGTTTAGATTTTCTATGATTCTGAAAAGGATTTTTTTTTTTTGCATCTATGTTCATATGAAATATTGTATAATTTTCTTTTACTGAACTGTCCTTTGCAGGTTGGAGATTAGGATTATTCTGACCTCATAAAATCAGTTAGGAATTTCTTCATTTCTATTTTATGAACAATTGGTGTAAGATTGGTGTTATTTCTCTCTTCAATATTTGATAGAACTCACCAGCAAAACCATCTGGACATAAAGTTTTCTTTTTTTTTTTGTTTTGTTTTGAGTTGGAGTCTCACTCTGTCGCCCAGACTGGAGTGCAGTGGCCGCTCCCAGCCACTGCAGCCTCGACCTGCCGGGCTCTGGCGATCCTTTCGCCTCAGCCTTCCAAGTAGCCGGAATTACAGGCATGCACTACCACGCCTGGCTGATTTTTTGATTTACTGTAGAGATGAGGTCTCGTAAAGTTTTGTTTATGTGAAAGTTTTTATTAAGAATCAATTCTGTAAGGAAAATAGGGCTATTTAGGTTTTCTGTTTAATCTTTCTCAGTGCCGTAAGTTTTCATTTAGTCTAAGTTAATTAATTTGTTATAAATTTTGTAATATTTACTATCCTTTTAATCTCTATGATATCAATAGTAATAACCTTTTTGAAATTTTGATATTGGTATTTTATAATGTGTGATCTTTTTATCATTTGCTTATCAGTTTTCCTTAGAAGTATAGCATCTTTTTTCTTTAGATGTTGTTAATTTTCTCTTGTTTTTAACCATGTCACTGATTGCTATTCCTATCTTAATTATTGCCTTTCTTCTACTTACTAGAATCTAATTTTCTCTTCTTTTTCAAGCTTCTTAGTGGAACCATATGCTTTCTTCTGATTCATAGATCATTTGAAAATGTGCTAATTTCATAACATTTTATTAAAAATATAATTTTTTTCTAATGGTATTTTATTCTGGTAAGAGAACATACCTGTATAATTTCAACCAGTTTCAGTTTACTGAGATTTGTTTCATTTCCCACTGTAAGACTGCACACACACTTGAATGGAATGTGTGTTCTGCACTTGCTGGGTGTTGTGGTTTACAAATGTCAATTATGTCATTATGTTTAATAATGTTATTGAGATCTTGTGTCTTTTTAATGATTTTTTTATCCTATTTTTTCTCAATTGCTGAGAGAAAGGTTTTGAAAATTTTAAATATGATTATAGAATTTGTTATTTCTCTGTAATTCTGTCAATTTTTGCTTTATTTGTATGTGTCTCAAAGCTCTGCTACTGGGTATCTACACATTTGTGATTTTTATGTTTTCTTGATTAATTGACTTTAAAAAGCCTTTGTGAAATGTCCTTCTTTTCCCTGATATTACTTATTGTCTACAAGTCTTATTATTATTATTTTGGTAGTCATTCTGTGTTTATTCTTGGTTTACAGCACTTTTCCAGCATTCCCCCACTTAAAAAAAAATGAAGTTAATGATTTTTAAAAGACATATCAAAGTAAAGGAAAAAAAAGGTGAGAAATCTTATAAATGACCTGAAAGAGTGCTTTTTCGCATGGCTTATAACAGTGTCTGGGAACACTCATGGAGAAAAGCCACAGTCTCAAAGTGACTCGAGAGGTCAGTCCTCCTTTCCAGTTGGATAGCTCTGGACAGCCCAAGCCAGGCGCCAGCCTTCACTGAGCACTGACCTCAGCCCGTTGGCCTTCCCTGGTCACAGAGGGGCTCCGGATCCCACTCCTTGCTTTGCTTTCTTTGCTTTTTGCTTTCATACTTTTAACTGCCATTTTGGGGACATCTATCTTGTGCTTTGTCTTTTACATTAATTGTCATTGTTTCTTTTCAAACCTGTAAAGTGGTATTACAAGCCTTGTTTTATAATTTTACAGTTAAAGAAAGTGAGGTCAGGGATAAGACCAACTAGTAATTTTCCTTTTGCTGAAAAGGAAAACCCAACACAAAATGGCTTAAGGAAAAACAATATTTATTGGCCCACATTGGCAAAAACAAAACAAAACTAATAGTACTAGGTTCAGGCTCAGCTGGATCCACGTGCTCACAAAAGCCTCAGAGCTTTATTTCTGTCTTTTGATCTGTATCTTCTGTTAAAGGTGATGGAGGAGATCATTAGGATAGCTCAGCACCCTAGATCTCCTTTTTCTGTCTCAGTAGTGAAAACCGCTTCTGTTTGGGTTTTTCTACCCATTCTCAAACTATAAATATAGATTTTTTGATATTAATATAACCACTTAATGCATGCTGTTTGTGTAGTCTGTCTTTTTCCGGTCATTTACTTTTAATATATCTGTGGCTTTTATGAAAAATGTGTCTTTCATAGGTAGTGAATAATCAGGTCTGCCTTTTTTATTTTTTATTTTTTGAGTCAGAGTCTCACTCTGTTGCCTAGGCTGGAGTGCAGTGGCACACTAACAGTCACCGCAGCCTCGACCTGCTGGGCTTAGGTAATCTTTCCGTCTCAACCTTCCAAGTAGCTGGAACTACAGGTGCACGCCACCATGGCCAGCTAATTTTTTGATTTATTGTGGAGACAAGATCTCACCAAATTGCCCAGGCTGGTCTCGAACTCCAGGGCTCAAGCAATCCTCTCACCTTCTCCTACCAAAATCCTGGAGTCACAGGTGTGAGCCACCATGCCTGGCCAGGTTTTACTTTTTTTATCCACCTTGACAACATCTGCCTTTTACTTATAGTAAACATTTAGTGTGATTATTGATACATTTGAATTTAGTTATTTGTTTTATGGATCTTGTTACATTTTCATTTGTTTTTGTTTCTTTCCTGCCTTTTTAGAATTACGTGAATACATTTTATCATTTAATTTTAATTTATATATTTGTTTATTAGCTATATATGTATATCTTTTATCATTAGTGGTTATTGGTTACACTGTCACAATCTATTCACAGTCTTTCACAATCTATTAGTGTTTATATTGCACTATTTTATTTAAAATGCTTTCAATAGTCATATAATTTAAGCAAGTTAAAAGGAACAAGTAGTAAAGCAAAAAAAAAAAGAAATAGTGTTTTATATCTATTCATATATTCTTTAAATCGTTTCTCTTTCTGAAGATACAGGTTTCCTTTGATAGACTTTTTCTTCAGTCTCGAGAACTTCCTTTGCTATTACTAGAAGTGCAGGTATTCAGGTCTCCATTTGCGTTTACCTGAAAAAACAAAACAAAACAAAAAACATTTATTTAGGTTTCATTCTTTGTGAATATTTTTGCTGTAGAATTCTATGTTGACAGGTTTTTTTTAAAATTTAATTTTTTGCAGTTAAAACTGGCTTCCAGAGTTTTTGATGAGAAGTTAGTAATTCATGATGATAAGTTATTGGCACCTCAATCATTGTTTTTTGTTTTTTTTTTTTGAGTTGGAGTCTCACTCTATCTGCTGTGCCCTGGCTATCCTTCCGCCTCAGCCTTCCAAGTATCTGGAACTACAGGCACATGCTACACTCCCACCTAGTTTTTTATTTATTGTATAGACGAGGTCTCGCCAAGTTGCCCAGGCTGGTCTCGAACTCGCTGACTCTGGCAGTCCACTCGCCTCAGCCTCCCAAAGTGCTGAGATTACAAGCTGAACCACTCAGCCCGATCATTTTTGGTATTTAATGTGCTTATCTCTGGTTGCTTTCAAAACTTTCTATTTTGTTTATAGCAGTTTTATTACCACATGCTTACATGTAGTTTCATATTGTATTTATTTTGCTTGGTCTGCTGTGCTTTGTAAATCTGTAGAATTTATGTCTTTTATCCAATTTAAATTTTTATCTAATTCTAATAATTTTTTGGCCATTGTTCTAACATTTTATTTTATTTTATTTTATTTTTGAGTTGGAGTCTCACTCTGTCGCCCAGACTGGAGTGCAGCGGCCACTCCCGGCCACCGCAGCCTCGACCTGCCGGGCTCCGGCGATCCTTCCGCCTCAGCCTTCCGAGGAGCCGGAATTACAGGCATGCGCTACCACGCCCGGCTGATTTTCTGATTTATTGTGGAGATGAGGTCTCGCAGCCCAGGCGGGTCTCGAACCCGCGGGCTCAGGCAATCCACTCACCTCAGCCTCCCAAAGGCATGGGATTTTGGTTATTTTTATCTGAGTTTTTTGTTTGTTTGTTTGTTTGTTTTTTAGCGAGAAAGCAGGATTTATTGTGAGGACAGAAAAAGCACTTACAGCGGTAGGGGACCCACAGGGGTTGCCCCTTATCTGAGCTTCTTTTAAAAATTTGTTTATTTTAGAAATAAGGACTTGCTCTGTTGCTCTGGCTGGAGTACAATGGTCACAGCTCACCGCAGTCTTCAACTTCTGAGCGTAAAGGATCCTCCCCCACTTTAGCCTCCTGAGAGAGACTATGGATGCGCATCACCATGCTCAGCTAATTAAAAACATTTTTTAAGAGATGGGGGATCTCACTATGTTGCCCCAGCTGGTTTCAAACTACTTCCTCAAGGTATCTTCCTACATCAGCCTTCCAAGCTGGTATGATGTAGGCATGTACCAGTGTACTCAGCAGACTGTCTTCTTACATATATGTGAGATTTTGGCAGTTTTTCTTATACACAGAATTTTATTTTTCCTTCCTATAGCTTTCTTTTTGTCATATACCCCTCACTTTCCACCCTCTGTTTTTGCTCAAACTCCTGGTTTTTTCAAGCCAGTAAGTCTGAGTTTTCTTACATATATTTAGCTTCCAGGCAATAATTTGATTTGACTAAAAGTCATAAAAATGAGAAACTCATATAGTGTTGTCTTTTTCTAAGAATCACTTGTTCCTCAATATCTTTGTTAATCTTTAGGACCTTCAAATACTTATTTGTTCATATTTAGTCTCAAATTTCTATTTACTATTTGTGGAAAGGTTAGCTTGAGGGGAGCTGCTTGGCCATTATCAAAGGAAGAATCTGTTCTTTTGTATTTAAAATTGTATTGGTTAAACACTATGATGATAGGAATGATACATGTAGCTTCTTTTGTAATCCTCAGCTCCATTCTTTGCAATTTTATTGTGCTTTTCCAAATATCATTGGATATAGCCAATTCTCCAGTGACTGATTGAGACCTTATGTTCTAATTAAATTATCAGTCATCAGGATATATAGAGAATATGTAACTTTTAAATATTTTTTCTTACTACTTCATCTAAATTCTAATGATTGTCACTAGTGGCAAAATAAGGGCAAAGATGTACAGAGTCTTCCTTCACAGAAAACACATGATTGATATGACTGATCTAATTTTAAAAGAAAATGTTTGGCCAGATACAATGAAGAGACAAAAGCTATCATACTTCTTTACCTTCTAATTGGATGCACATCCATGTCAAAGATAATTTCCACAGGGAATGTTTAAAAGAAATTTGATGATATTTATAATGAGTAGGCTAAAGATAAAATTAATTGATCAATTGATTTTTCAACTAGTGTCAATCACAGTATAAGAAATGAAAGTGTGTGCTGAAAATTTGCTGATAATTATCTGTGTACCTGGTCAATTTTTAATTTAATAAATTTTTCAAGGCCACAATATATTTTTACAATAAAATGTTGAGCATTACTTTTTTGGATCCTTCTGAGTTATACCATAATTTTGAAACAAAACATGGTGAACATAAAAATAGGACACCTTACCTTTTCTAGAGAAGTTGAACAGCTTGTTATAAAAACTATTTGGACAAAATGTAAATCTGATGATGAAAATACACTTAGAGAAATATGTGCTTTAAAGAATATTACCATATTTCCCATGAAACACATACAGCTAACGGAATGCTTATTTATATTTCTTAGTGTTGGCATTGCAACTAATATATACATGAGCAGTTTCAATGAGAATCAGAACCACAGATAATGTAGTTCAGAGATTATATGGAATTCTTCACTTGCATAAGAATAATTTGATTTTCTCTTCTTATTTTCTTCCTGATGATTAATGCAAAAGAAGGTTCACTACTTTATAAAACACTTAATGCAAATGTAGCATGTATTCGTTTTCTGTTGTTGTCTAGCAAATTACCACAGCTTAGTGGGTTAAAACTACATGCATTTTCCTGTAGTTCTACAGGTCAAAAGTCCTGATGGGCTTTACTGAGTTCTCTCCTTAGGCTTAAATCAGGATGTGGACTAGCCTAGGCTTTTATCTGAAAGATTTTAGGAAGAATCCACTTCCAGGTTCCTTTTGACTGTTGGCAGACCCCCGTTCTTTGGGGTTATGGACTGGGTCCCTGTTTCCTCACTGGCTGTCAGCTCGGTGCAGCTCCCAACTTCTAGAGGTTTTTGCATCGCTTGCCTTATGGTCTTCTCCATTTTCAAAGCCAGCAATGGCATGTCATATTTTTTTTTTTTCTGTTTGGAATCTTTCTTACTTTTTTCTGTTACTAGCAAGAAAATATTTTCTGCTTTTAAAGGATTCATCTGACTAGATTGCCCCCCTAGCTTATTTTTCATTTGGTTAACCCAAAGTCAACTAATTTATAATCTTAATACATCTTTAGAAATTCTTTTTTATCAGGCAACATACTATAACCAAGTATGCTATATTCACAGTCATGAGGATTAGGGTGGGTAATTTTGGGAAGGGCATTAGGGACAAGACATTTTTATGATTTAACATATCATATAGCAAAAGAAGAAAAATTTAAAAAGTGACTCAAATACAGTGAAAAACACAAAAAATAAATATAAATTGGATGCTGAGACTAATAGATTGTAATATAATATAATATATAATATAATATAAAATCCTGAATTCCTAATCCAACAAAACAGTTTATTATTAATTAATAATAATTATCCTTTAGAAGTTGAGCACTTTAGTCCTCAAAGTTAATTCCTCATCACCCAAATTATATGAAATGTTACTTTCATCTTTATATTCATCAGAAAAAATACCTCCTCTATGAAGTTTTTCACTCCATGAATGTCAATGATCAGAAGTATTAAGAATTGATATTGATACTTAAATCAGATATTTTTGCTAACATTTCTGTTAAGTGTAGTTCACCTTAAATTGTGAATTAAAAATTACCAAGCTCTATATTTACATATTCATTTTTAACAAATAGGGTAGCACATTTGAAGGCTGTCCAATTGTTCATGTTTGCTTTTATTAGAATCATGTAGGGATTACTGTATATGTCTAGTAAATAAATTTCTCCCTTCCTTCTAATATATGCCACCTAGACCACTATAATAATTTACCACTTGGATGATATTGAGAGCGTACAATTTTTAAGAATTTGTCCATTTTAATTCTACATGTGCACATATATAATATGCATGTTATGTAATGCAGAGGTTTAAACTACCTGTAAGCAAAAGTCATTTGTAACTGTAGATTTAGAATTAACATAAGTGCTTTCCATTATAGCAAAAGGACAAGCCAAAGAAAATAGGCTCGATTTTAAAGTAATATTTCCTGCCTATCAGTATCACCTATTTTCTATATTGGTTGCAACAGGGCAGCTTTTGTTGTTTTCTTTATTATTTGTGACAACACAGCTATCAATCTACCATACTTACACATCTCCTCTCCCTATTATCTAACAATATCAGAGTATCTGTGATTCTATTGTTTCTCAAAAGTTATGAATATTTTGGACAAGTAGAAGGCGTAGAAGAGGACACCCTCTGATTTCATTCCATTCTACTGTTAATCACGTGAGATGTATTCTGCACTTCTGTTATTGCATGTTTCAGTTCTAGAATTGCCACTTTTTTTAAGCTTCCATTAATCAGTTGAAATGTCCCCATCTGTGTCCCTACTGTGTCCACCTCTTTACTAAATTATTTTACATATTCATTGCAGTTATTTTAAAGTTTTTGTCTGCCAACTGCAACATCCTGGCCATCTGTAGGACTCCTTGTTAAGTTTCTATTGATTTTTTGTTCTCATGCTTACAGATTCATTTTCTTGCCTCTTTGCATGTCTTGTAACATTTTGTTGTAGGCTGAACACTGTAAATGATGCATTGTAGAGTTCCCACATTATGTTTTCATCTGAAGAATGCTGATTTTTACTTTTACTATATTTTATCTATATCATTTAGATCTCACTTTATTTTTTAAAAATTGTATATTAGAGTCATGGAGTTCATGTGAGTATTTGCTACTTAAGCATATTGAGTGAAGGTGAGGTTTGGGTGTCTAGTGAGCCCTCTTGCTGCCTAGTTGTGGAAACAGTACCCAATGGGTGGTTGTGTGCCTCTTATGCCCCCTACTCCCCTCCTTCCCTCTCTACGCTCTCCCTCCCTCCCTCCCTCTCTTCCTCCTTTAGCAGTGCCTAATATCTGATTTTCATTATGTCAGGGTTAAATTAGGGAGGACTACCTCAATCTTGTCAAAGCTTGGTTTTAGACTTTATTTGGATAGTACTCCTTTTCTTTCTTTCTTTTTTTTTTTTTTTGGTCATAGGGCACAGCCCTTATTTCTAGAGAGTGTTTTTTTTTTTACACTCAATGTGTGACCTTTGTGAGGTCTCAACTGAATGCCCTGGGATTTTCACAAATATCTCTCTAAGCTTACTTGATCAGAGAGTTTCCTAGTACATTGTGACTTCTGAAATTTCTCATCCACTGTCAGAAGACCTCAGAAGGTATAGTCTGTCGGGCTCCAGATAGCCTGCTTTTGTACTTCAATAGAAGTCTGAATATCAAACTTCTATTGGTATTTCTGGAGCTTATTCACTTAGCTCTCTCTGTCTAGTACTCTGAATCAAAAATTTTAGCAGCCTTTAGCAAGCCTGAATTCTAATCTCTGTTTTCAACTCCAGATTATGTTTCTTATGCTCAGTAAGACCAGTGTTTTCTACTTAAGCTCTAATTCCTCTTGCTACCATTGGGAAATTGTTTTCAGACAGAAAGCTATGTAAACTTTTTCCTTTCTTAAGAATCTCAGCCTTGTGTTGTGTATTGTCTAATGCCTTAAAGTGGTTCTTTCATGTATTCTGCCAAATTGTATTGAAATAGGGACTGAACGCTTAATTCACAGATACCAACACCAAAAGTACAAGTTACAAAAAGGAGAGGTTTTTATTAGCCAAGAGCTGGGCCAGTGGCCACTTGCCTGCTGGACATAACCGTCCCATAGCAAGAGGCGTTCATTAGCTATAGGGGCTTGCTTAAATGGGGGAAAACCACATTGGGACTTTCCAAGTGGGCCAAACTGCAACATCCTGGAGGCCTACATTCCTTTCAAGCAATGCTAGTAGGGTTCACAGAGGCGAAAAAAAAAAAAAAAAGCTGTTAAACAGTTTAACCTAGCCAGCAGGTGCTGTTGTCAGTTTCCAGGAAGGGAACTTTTTAACTGTGCAAAGGCTGAGTACATGTTTAACTGTGCAAAGGCTGAGTTTATGCTTAGCCTAATTTTTGACATTGTAGATGTCTTTTTAAGCCCCCTTCCACAGTATACTTGTTTATGACAAGAAGGCAAATCTAATACTATCTATCAGGAACCTGCTTAATGACTTTATAACACTGTAATAAATATCCACGAGCCTGGCATCCCAAACAAGAGCTAGAGCCTTGGCAATAATTTACATCAAGCCATTTGTTCACCTTATCCATCCTATTTCCTTGACTCCTCAAATTGTGGCAGTCATTATATTGAGCCCCAAATTCATTATTTCTTTGTTTTCCTCTGAGATTTTTAAAAAACATGCAATTTTAAAAAGCATGAGTTGTTTTATCTTCACAAAAAGGTATTGTTCTATTTTTCCTGTTTGGTTTTACATTGCCTTCATGTTGTAATAGATTGTGGTAATTTGTTTATTTTTGCTGTTGTATAATATTTAATAGTGTGACTATATCAGTTTTTAATCCATTCTCCCACTGATGGGCTTTGGGATTTTTGCACACTCTTTTGCCATTGTGAAAGTGCTGCTATGAACATTTTTGTGTATGTCTCCTGTTGTATATATGTAGGAGTTTCTCTTGGTTATACTCCATTCATATGTTCAACTTAAGAAAATGCCAAGATGTTTTCCAACTAGTTTTTTTGGCAGTGACAGTTCAGTGTACTCACTATACACTTTGGGAATAAAATGATTCAAGAGCAAAACCTTAATTAAAAACATTAAACAATTTAAAACAGAGCTATTCCTGGAAGGAATACTTGTTAATTTGACAAAAATATAATTTTAGGATTTTTAAAAGAATTTGTTCATGCCAGAGGTTTTCTTTCTTTCTTTCTTTTTTTAAAAAAAATACAAAACAGTGCATAAAATAGAAATATTTTTAAAGTATAATCTATACAATTTGAAATAGGAGTGGTAAGTGTGGTTTTTTTGAGAAGGACTTAACATAGGGTCTAGCATTTTCATGTATAAAGTTTCTAGATTGCTAAGTATTGCCAGAGAAAACCCTGTTGTCTGTAGTGAAAACAAATTAAGTTCTCTGAGCTCATCTAGGTCCTTAATGCTGCTGCCTGGGAATTATTTTATTTATTTATTCCTAATTAATTAGCTACCATACTTCTTCCCTCCCTTCTACACACTCTTTGATCAGGAAATTAATTTCTTTTTGACTTTTATCTTCAGAAATAATAAATGCTAAATCTTCAAAGTGTTTCAAGATCTGAAATTATTGCCTTTCTTACTAGCTCTAAAGAATGTCTGCATATTTTTCTCTCTCATTCATGATGTTACTTTATGAATTATCCTTTTTTTTTAGTCTTTATTGTTAAACATTGAAAAATCTAGACTTGATGATTTCCTCTTGGTGTAAATCTCCATTATCAGCAACAAAATACAAGCAAGTGAATCACAGTAAGATTTTCAGTCTTCACAGTCTACAAAAAGGCAGGGAAACCTTGTTAAACTTATCAGCTAGATATCTTTCTCCATAAAATCTTACAGATGGTTCTGGTATTTCAGGAGTCTCTTAACGTCTGTTCAAATTTCTCACAATGCTCCTACCAAATTTGTTTGAATTCTGTTTGTGGTTACACTTGATTACACATCTGTAGGCATTTGAGAATTAGCATTAAGAAGTAGCTTTTTATGTCTTGTACTTATCCAGTATGAATATTATTACTTCTGGTGAAACTATAACTGACATTAAAAATAAACAAAAACATAGCCAAATATGTATGAGATTAGTGTATTCAAAAGAGTAGAGCTTAACCTCACTTTATGAATGTTCATAAAATCTTGCACATAAAGCAAAATCCTAGTTTTCTATTGACTTCCATTATGCTTTCAGTTATTTGATATTAGAATAATGCTTTTGGCTACCTTTATTCATGTCTAGTGAAAAAAGAATATAAATGTGGTTTTCATTTTTGCTTTACAAATAAGAAAAAAAGGCATACAAAAAGAATTAAGGAAACTATACAAAAAAAAACTATGCCAAAATATTATTAGCAAATGTTTTGGGCTTTATAGTTTTAAATAATTTTTTTTAAGTGTGGCAATGAATTTTATGAAGATTAGATGAGCTAATATATAAAGCCTTTAGAACATGGCCTGGCAAATATGTTTATTATTTCCTAAGTAAATAATACCTTATAATTTTGCTGATTATTATTTATTATTGGTTATCATTGATTATACCTTTTCTTCTGTTCAAGATTTCACTCTAACAATTTCCTGAAAGACTCTGAAAGATTCCCTAGGTTAAAATGTATCAACTTTCCCTTCCTAAGACTTTTCTTATTGTCAAATTGCTTTCCCGAAACTTAAACTAATTACATTTCAACTGTGAACACATTGATTACTTTTCATCATTGGCATTGATTGATTTCATATTATTCTATTTTTAATTTCATTGGTTGTTACCCAAGCTTAAAAAATTTTTAAAAACATTTTCTCATCTGTATTTGGTTTGCTAGGGCTGCTGTAACAAAGTACCATAAATTGGGTGACTTAAACAGCAGAAATTTATCTCTCACAGTTCTGGAGGTTGGAAGTCTAAGATCAAGGTGTTAGGAGGTTTGGTTTCTTCTGAGGGCTGGTTCCTTGGCTTGTGGATGGCTGCCTTCTTACTGTGTCTTTACGTAGTCTTTGTGTGTGCACAAGCTCCAGTGTCTTTCTGTGTGCCTAAATTTCGTCTACATGTAAGGAGGACACTAGTGAGATTGGATTGAGCCCACCCTAATGATCTTCTTTTAATTAATCACCTCTTTGAAGGTCTTTTCACCAAATATATGAGATACTGGGAGTTAGAGCTTCAGCATATGAATTTTGGGTGGATACAGTTCAGCCCACAACATCATTTAATTATTGATCAAGCGTAAATCAATGTTTTCTTCTTTCCGTAAGAATTTGGTACTTCTATTTCTGTGCTTACTTTCTTTAGTTCTTTTTTTCCCCTATAGTTCTTAACTACAGCAATCTCGTTGTTTTTTCAATCTAATTAATTTTTTTTTTTTTAAGATACGGGATCTTGCTATGTTGCCTAAGCTGGATTTGTGCTACTGGGCTCAGGCTCCTGAATAGTTAGAACTACAGGCATGCATCACTGTGCCCAGTTGTTCTTGATTTCTTAAATATAATTTATTTTTCAGTGTAACAGTGAATGCTTTCAGTAATTTTTAAAGGAAAGATATTGGTGTTGTTTTCAGAGAATGTGTCTGTTTGAGACTTCCATTTTTTTCCTCACATGTGGCTAGGCATATATGATTTTTAAATCAGTAATCTTCCTCAAAGTTTTCCAGATACCTAAGTAATTATTTCTTACTTTGGAAGCAGACTGTTCTTATATTAGTGCATATTGACTGTCTAGAATACTTGATAGACATAGTTAAGCCTTGATAGATATAGTTAAGATACAGTTATTATATCTCTTATAGCAATGAATTCCGCCACATGATGATACCATGTCTACTAATAATTTGTCTTATTTTATAATTTTATAAAAATCTTATGATTTTTGCAACACAAATAACTATTTTGGCATGATTTAAATTTTATTTCCTTTTAAGATGCCTTTGTTTGTGAATTTTGATTACTTTTGCCAATGTTTATAAGGTAATGACTGTAAGTGTGACATATTTTTAGTAAGCCTAGTCCCTATTATTTTGACATGGAAAGTATTGTAGTCAGTTTAGTTTTTTTTCTGTATCCATATTTCATTAATGGTTTTAAGAGATTGACTTCATCAAATCGAACTGTCTGTCCCAGATATGGTTCATCACTCTTGAAACTTGATTATAGTTCTTTTTTTATATTTGGTTTTCAAATCATCCTCTTTTAAAAATCTTTCTATGTTTTATCTCAAACATACTCCTCTTCTTTAATAATGTTCTTAGCCCTGAAAGCCATCATATAAAAATAAAGTCAGTTTGTTAGTACCTTGTCTTTGTGGTTTTTATAAATTTGTTTATTTTGTTCCTCAAAAATGGCAAGCTTGCCAATACCTTATCTTTTTATTTTCTTTGAACATTTTGGAGTGCTTTTTGGTTTAAAAAGGGGGGGGGAGGAGAGAAAGAGAGAGAGAGAAAGAAACATTCTTTAGTCTTTTTCAGTCTTTTTATAGACCAAAATTATCTACCTTCTTATTTTGTTATTTTCTACCTCTTCTTATTACTTTTAAAAATATTAAAACAGCTTTTTATTTGTTAACATTACATGAAAAATTTAAGCAAGTTACACAATCTTTAAAAACACAACTAATACCTTTTCTTCTTCTCTCCTCCCCCCATTTCTCTCATGAATGAAGAATCAGAGAGAAAAAGTAGCCATAAAACAAAATTTTGTGAAATTCTCTATTCAGAATGCTTATATGATGATTAGGTTAATACTGCCTTCTTACAAAACTCTCTGTTCTGTTTTTTAAAAAATTGTAACCTTGATTGCTTTTTTTTTTTTTTTTTGAGTCAGAGTCTCATTCTGTTGCCCAGATTAGAATGCAGTAGCATGAACATAGCCCACTGCAGTCTCATAGCCTGGATCTCCTGGGCTTAGGCAACCCTTCTGCCTCAGCCTCCCGAGTAGCTAGGGCTATAGATATGTGTCACCATGTCTGGCTAATTTTTTGAATTTTTGTAGAGACGAGGTCTTGCTATGTTGCCTAGGCTGGTCAATCATCCCTCCTCTGCCTCTCAAAGTGCTGGGATTACAGGCATGAACCACCAAGTCCAGCCTTATTACCTTTTATCTCTACCCTAGCTACTCATTCTCTTTGCCAAAGTCTCAGTATAAATACTCCATTAAAAAAAAAAAAAAGAATTTTGCTTTATTCACTTGGTTGCTTTTTAAAATCTCTTTCAACACATTTCAACATTTTCTCTTAATAGAGTAGACTTCTAGCTTCATGATCACCCTTTTTTACTTTTTAATTTTTTTGTTGAAAGACATATTTTCTTAGTTTCATGGTTTCTTTGTAAAATCTTTGTTGTTTAACAAAATCAAATCTTATTTTTATTATAGTCTCAATTATAGCATTTTATTGTTGCTTATGAAAGTTAAACCTATAGTCACTTCCATTTTAAGCATGTTTTGAAGATATTAGTCAAAAATTATTTTTCAAAACATTTTTACACTTCTTTTACTCTGATAGTTCTTTTGTATATCACCTTGCATCATCATTCTCTTTTCCATTGGTTTTTGTAATCAGTTGTATAGGAAAAGGACAAGAAATATTCTAGAGACCTGATCTCCAATCCTGTTGTTAGTAGGAAACTGTCACCATTAATTACTACTATCACTACCCACTCTTACTATTGAAATGATTTTTTTAAGGGGAGTGCTTGCTAATATTTATATGATGCTTTATAATTAATCAATACTTTCATTTATCTTAATCATTACTATGACTTTCTAAATCATGTAGTATTAAGATAGTATCCTCACTTTTACAGATTTTGGAAATTGTGTTCCAATAAGTAAAATGTCCATGATTTCACAACTGGCAGAAACTAAGACCCAAACCCAGGTTCTCTGACTCAAATTGCATAATTCCTTTTTTTTTTTTTGAGTTGGAGTCTCACTCTGTCATCCAGACTGGAGTGCAGTGGCCGCTCCCGGCCACCGCAGCCTCGACCTGCTGGGCTCCAGCGATCCTTCCGCCTCAGCCTTCCGAGTAGCTGGAATTACAGGCGCGCGCTACCATGCCCGGCTGATTTTTTGATTTATTGTAGAGATGAGGTCTCGCTGCCCAGGCGGGTCTCGAACTCGCGGGCTCAGGCAATCCACTCACCTCAGCCTCCCAAAGGCGCAGGATTACAGGCTGAGCCACCGAGCCCGGCAAATTGCATAATTTCTTAAAGGTAGATGCTTTATTACTACATGTCAGATATACTTTTTGATGGGTATAGGAAAAAGGGCTCGAAAGTTCCTGCCCTCTAGAAACCTAGTATGTAGGGGGTGAAGGTTGGGAAGAGTAACCATCTCAAACAATGTCTCTAGTTTTTGGTAATAGTTCATTCTTGACTAGAATAGGAGGACCATTGAGACCACAGGTCTTACTACCAAGTGATAACATGAATTTCAATTGATACCTTACTTTGGCAGACTCTTTTCTGGGACAGAGAACAGAGGAAGAGGCAATAGATTTGTTGAGCATCTTTCCATGCAGTTTTACTGATTACTTCCCTTTATATTAAAGAGGTAGGGTATCATATAAAGTAGGAGAAAGAGATCTGGGTTTTTTAATAGCTTGTTGAGATATAATTGACATGCAATAAATTGTACATATTTAAAGTATACACAAGTATACACCTGTGAAAACATCACCACAATGAAGATAACATAACATCAATATCACCGCCAAAAGTTTATTTTAACCCCTTGGTAATCATTACTTCCTGTTCTCCTCTGCTCTATCCTTTCCAGGTCAAAAATCCGATGTTATGGTTCCATCTTTACTGTATATATTCATTCTGATTATACATCCGGGAATCAAGGAAATGACCTCTGAGTGGGTCCACTGTGAGACAGACATGGGCTGGGACTTCATTTATTATGTAACCCCTTATGCTCCTACTCTAATTGGGAGTGAGGGACATGATGGTGCTCTAGGTCCCTGGATATTTGTGTCCACTTGGATCCTGTACCCAGCTCTCAAAAATTCTGTTTATTCCTCTTTTTCTTGGTGTGTGGTTACCTGAGTAAATGACATAGGTCTCTTTGGGAAGGACTGGAAGAGTTATAACTGTATAAAATTGAGGTGGTGGTGTAAATTTTTTTTTCTGGCTATCTGGTGTCTCCTTTAGTTGGCTCAGGTCTTTACAGCTGAGCATGAGGTCATGACTTTTCTTTAAATGGCTTATTTCAGTCTTCTCATTCACTTTCAATTTCTTCTAAATATCTATCTCAATTTATTCCCTTAGGAACACTATGTTCTCTTAGCCATTTCCTCAGAAACCTATGGGTCAGTGTTCCCTGGCGCTATTCTAACTTTGCTGTCCTTTTTATTTCCATCTTGCTCTGACATTTTTAAGTGCTTCTACCTGGCCTCTTCTATTCTGAAGTTTGATCATCCCTATTGATATCAATGAACTCATTTTTCTGGTAGCATCTTCTGTCCTTGGCCTGAGCTTACACAGTACAGCCACCACCACTAGCTTCTCAACTATGCTTGTGTCCTTCTTGCCTGTGTATTTGTATCATCTTGGTCAATGGAATGTCCCCTAAATTATTCTAAGAAACATAGGCCAGTGTGTTTGTCTTCCCTAGTGTAATCGTTCAAGCATATACACTTCTCTTTGCCTCCCCTCCCCCCAATCTTCCAGGGAAGTATTGGCATCTTTACTTCATTTAATATAGATCATCCATTTTTTAAGCTTCCAGAAACTATCCTAGTTGCATATCAATACCATCTCCTGTGACCCCTGCCAGGATTCTGTCTCCTAGATTGACAAATTCTATCTTATCTAACTTTATGCATTTCCCTTTTCAACCCAACACCTTTACAGTTCGTTGCCAGACACATTCTCTCAGTACCTGCATGTATGTGTTAGCAGATTCTTCTTTGATATAGAATCTGTTTATTCTTAGCAAGTCCAGTACTCTTTCAGTTGGTTTATGTTAAGATTTGATGCTTCATTGGTCAGGTGGTCAAGAGGAAAGGTGGAGACCGATCATAAGGGAGGGCAGCACAGTCTTGTAAGACACCTACCTAATTTGAGGCTTTTTCATAGTCTCCTATCAAGGAGGGGATCTTCCATTTCCAACAAGGGGGAGTAGGCTCCACTTCTATAGGCCTAGAAGATTCAAGGGTAATGTGGGTTTTAAGTAGACACATAATAAGTCTCATGTTTTTGTGGCTGCTCTGATAGAATCTTCACTTTAGCATAGATTTGTCTAGGCTGAAAATTCAGCCTTCTCTGAAGTTCTTTTACTCTTATTATTAGATTCTGTGACCAGTCTACAGCTCTAACTTCCCTCTGACTTTAAGAGATGAGAGCCCATTAAACAAAGTTAGGGCCTTTTGACTCTCATATTTGCTTTATACTGGTGACTGACTTTCCTGAGCTTCTCATTTTTAATTTTCAGTGCATTAGTTTTGCATTCAGCAACAGCCATGCCATTCTAGTCTATACAGTTACTGTTTCTCCCATACCTCTGAAATGATAGAGATATTGGATGATTCAGTGCATCCCTTTCTACATATAATCCCTTTCTACATACACATTCCAATTCTCTACAGGTGAAAATCTTAATAATGGCATTGCCACTGTATATCAGGAACCATGGATATTCCACTCACAACAGTGATGATGGGTTATTCATTTCTAGCTGGCCAGCAAGTGATTCAACTTCAGAATTTCCTTCCTAGAGTATGTTTCCTCAGCTCACTCCTGGCATTGTCGTAGGTCAGTTTCACTAGAAATAGAGCTTAAGAAAGGGATTTCTGTGTACATGGTTTATTAAAGGAATATTCTTCAGAAAAATCTTTAAGAAAGTGATGGGAGGAAAGGAAAGGAAAACCACTGAGGAAGCACGTGGTTTCAGGTAAAGCCTAGCCATGGACGATCTTGGCTGTGTGTGTGAGGGAAGGTGTGTATTTTGGAAAGTTGTTTTTTGAGTGTAAATTGCAAGGCAGTGTTTTCTCCTTTGAAGCGAGAGTGACGGACTTTGGTATTCCCACATCAGTAGGTCAGTAGCTCTGAGCTATACCGTGGGAGGGAATGGCATGCTACTTTCCAGTGGAGGTGACTTTTGTTAGTGGAGGAAGGCAGTTCTCTGGAGAGGGGGAAAATGTTTGCTGTTATTGCAGCCAACACTCACAGCAGCTGAGGAAGAGATCCATAAGCCTGGTAACGCATTTCTGGGAAGACATTAACAGTGTCTACCATAGGAGAAACAAAAATTATGTGTATTTTCCTAAAATAAAGAGAAACACTCTATAGATTTCAGTGTTTTACCATGTCATAAGAATTCACTGTTTTCTCTGGAGAGGAAGTAATACATATATTTTGTAGAATAGTTGGTGAAGAAAAATGTTGAAAAAAGAATGATGGCCATATAAATGTTTGCATATAACTTTGTTAAAGTTGTAGAAAAGGACAATTACTGAATGTATTCCATATTGGAAAGATAACAATATTTTAATACTGGGAAATTTGCCAATGTCTTGTGTAATAAGGCGTTAATATTTTTCTTTTCATTCACTTTAATTTCATTCCAGAAATTGTTCTTTATAGTTGAAGATATTTCTGATGTAGTGATTGGTTACTGTTTAAATATAGTTTATTCAACCACATATGACTATACACTACACAAATGAAAAAATTTCCAAGATTTGCATCTGTAACTTCTATTTGTAGAAGAAAAGAATGAAATACTATCCCATTTTGAGAAATTTTCATGGAATGAGTATTTAATTTTAAAATATAAATTGTACTTGGTATTGATAATAAATCATCAAACAAAATTCTCACTCCACTATGCCCAGGATCCCCAAGTCATTGACAGCTCAGTAGATTTCCTCTGGTGCTTGTGCTATTTGGAGTCTTGTTACAGAGGCTGCTAAGTACACTATCTTGGAGGAAGGATCATCTTCCAAGGTAGCTCCCTGGTGCCTGTTTAGTTCTCCAATGAATGCCAAATATCAGATGCTCTGGTTTTTGGTTGAGGGTGAAGAGACTGGAGGCATCCTAGTTCTGATCTTCTTATCTTTTGCAGCTACCTATTCTTTTTGCATTACTATGACTGTCTACTTTTATCTTGTACTTATATTTCTGGCGAAACGCTAAGGGAACAGAGCTAAGAAATAGTCTTGGGGCTTAGTAGGTAAGTCATATATTTTTAATGTGAATGATTGAAATGTACTGGATCTGCTCTGTTGCACATGATCTTCTTTATCTGAAAGTATATTTAGAAGTCTATTTTTTTTCTTATCTGGTATCTACTACTGGCTAAGACAATTAATTCTTGAGTATAATGTGCTTTTCTTATATGAAATCTTCTATGCCTTAGCCAAAAAGTGGGGAAAGCTTTTTGTAACTTTTAGATCAATGTTAAGGAACATCTTATTTATTTACTGTATCAAAGCTGACAAACTCATTTTATAGTTTTACATTATTCATTTGTTTTTGTCACCTGATGTGAATTTTTACATTTAGGCATAATGGGAAAAATGCTTAGAGAATACCCTTTTAATATTCATTTAAGCTTTTCTTCTTCATGAAGTAACGTGGAAAATCAAATGAGAAATTAAGTGACTAGACAGTTAAATAGTTATATGTCAGTTTTTTTGGATAATTTTTAGAGCTAAATAACTTGGTATTTAAATGGTTGTGAAATTTTTATTAGTATATGGTAATATATTTATAATCAGAATTATAGACTATTTGCTTTTATGTTTTACCTGTTATCTGTAAAGTTGCCTTGTAATTTTGATAGTTCAGAAATACTTACATGTTGATAAAATGAAAAAAATCTCTGATAATACTGTAGGATGATTTCTTAAAACAAGAATAGAGAAATATAATCTAAGAAAAATAATATATGTGAAAAAATTGTTTTCTATATAGATAGAACAGTGAGATTTCAATTTGTGACTAAGAGTAGAGTATGTTCTCTTCCTGATTTCAATATTCTTATAATTGTTATCTGCAGACCAATTGTGTATGTCTAGGTGTATATGTCTGTGTGTATAAGTGTGTATGTGTACACACACATACACAAAGGCAACTCAAAAGTTTAAGATGCAAAGGATGACGCTTTTGGACTAGAACAAATAAAAGCAAACAGATTATGTGCAGTGATGTACAAAATGGGACTTTATTCATATTATGATTTTTTCCCTGTATATATAATTGATTATACTGCAAGAACATATGGAACAGGAAAACATAATTGCATTTTTAGTAAAATCACTATTTCATAATTCAACACTGCAAAGAACCAAAAAATAAAAAATAAAAAAACCCTCAGAGCTGGATTGCACCTCCTCATATTTCTCCTGTGTGGATGCTTGCAAGTGGTATTCAGGCAGATTAAGACCAATTCTCTTGTGCAGTTTTTATATTCTTCTCCGTTACTCCAAGATAAGATGGACACTATGACTTTTTTTTCAAAATATTACCTTAGTAAGTGAGGAGGATATTTTTACAGTAGGACTGTGTTTGCAACTTCCAGCAAGATTCGATCCTGTTTTTTCTCTCGTCATAGTAGCTGATTTGCCTGAGGGGAATTAGCACTGATAGAGCAAAGCAGTAAGCAACAAACATAATATATTATGGATATAAATGGACTCATATAGGTAAAAAAAAAAGAGCTAGTTTTAACTGTTTAATCATCAAAGAATTAAGTATATTTCATTAACTATTTTCTTTATTTAGGTTCTGAGGCTGGGTGTAGTGTCTCATGCCATAATCCCAGCACTTTGAAGTGGGAAGATCCCTTGATACCAGGTGTTTGAGATCAGTCTGTGCAACATAGCAAGAACTTGTCTCTACATAAATATTAAAAAAAAAAAAAATAGCCAGCATGGTGGTGTGTGTCTGCAGATCCAACTACTCAGGAAGCTGAGGCAGAAGAATCACCTGAGTCCAGGAGGTCTAGGTTGCTGTGAGCCATGATTGCATCACAGCACTCCAGTCTGGGCGACACAGTAACTGCACTCAAAAAAAAAAAAAAATTCTGAAAGTAAGATCACAGGTAGTATTACATTAGTAATTGAATTTTGCACTTTACAAGGCACTTTTACATGCAAGCTTTAACTTACTAACATGGCACATAGAATATAAAACTTTGATGTTTTATTTGTGACTTTTATACTGGTACAGTATCACAAATCATTTTTATTCAAAAGAAGCTGTCATGTCTGCTACAATAAATGGATTTTCAGTTGTAGCTGATTAATTTGCTAAGTACAAGTTCACATGGCAAATTTGAAAAGAAGGGATAAAAAAGGGCACAAGAAAAGAGGAAAGTTAGAGACCTTTCATAGTTTATCCATAGATGCCTAAAAGCATTTATTTAAAACAACCAAAGCACTGATTCTACTTATGATAAATGTGGCATATATCTAATACTAGCTACAAAAACATTAATTAAATATTTTAATAGTAAGTTTGATTTAGCATCTTTAAGTTCTGGTGGGTAGCATAGATAATTCAATTATTTTAAAAAGCTTTACAGGCCTGGTGCAGTGGCTCACACCTGTAATCCCAGCACGTTAGGAGGTTGAGGTGATAGGATTGCCTAGCCAGGGGTTCGAGACCAGCCTGGGCAACTTGGCAAGACCTTGTCTCTACAATAAATCAAAAAATTATCTTGATGTGGTGGTGCACACATGTAGTTCTAGCTAGTTGGAGGACTGAGGTGGAAGGATTGTCTGAGTTCAGCAAGTCAAGTCTGGTGGCCATGAACGTGTCACTGCACTCCAGCCTGGGTGACGGTGAGATTCTGACTCAAAA